>NC_041398.2:7023323-7098323 GCF_900747795.2 Erpetoichthys calabaricus
TATTATTTAGGGAGAAAAAAAAAAATCCAAACCTACATGGCCCTGTGTGAAAAAGTAATTGCCCCCTTGTTAAAAATAACCTAACTGTGGTGTATCACACCCGAGTTCAATTTCCGTAGCCACCCCCAGGCCTGATTACTGCCACACCTGTTTCAATCAAGAAAATCACTTAAATAGGAGCTGCCTGACACAGAGAAGTAGACCAAAAGCACCTCAAAAGCTAGACATCATGTCAATATCCAAAGAAATTCAGGAACAAATGAGAACAGAAGTAATTGAGATCTATCAGTCCTGGTAAAGGTTATAAAGCCATTTCTAAAGCTTTGGGACTCCAGCGAAACCACAGTGAGAGCCATTATCCACAAATGGCAAAAACATGGAACAGTGGTGAACCTTCCCAGGAGTGGCCGGCCGACCAAAAATTACCCCAAGAGCGCAGAGACGACTCATCCGAGAGGTCACAAAAGACCCCAGGACAACGTCTAAAGAACTGCAGGCCTCACTTGCCTCAATTAAGGTCAGTGTTCACGACTCCACCATAAGAAAGAGACTGGGCGAAAACGGTCTGCATGGCAGATTTCCAAGACGCAAACCACTGTTAAGCAAAAAGAACATTAGGGCTCGTCTCAATTTTGCTAAGAAACATCTCAATGATTGCCAAGACTTTTGGGAAAATACCTTGTGGTCTGATGAGTCAAAAGTTGAACTTTTTGGAAGGCAAATGTCCCGTTACATCTGGCGTAAAAGGAACACAGCATTTCAGAAAAAGAACATCATACCAACAGTAAAATATGGTGGTGGTAGTGTGATGGTCTGGGGTTGTTTTGCTGCTTCAGGACCTGGAAGGCTTGCTGTGATAGATGGAACCATGAATTCTACTGTCTACCAAAAAATCCTGAAGGAGAATGTCCGGCCATCTGTTCGTCAACTCAAGCTGAAGCGATCTTGGGTGCTGCAACAGGACAATGACCCAAAACACACCAGCAAATCCACCTCTGAATGGCTGAAGAAAAACAAAATGAAGACTTTGGAGTGGCCTAGTCAAAGTCCTGACCTGAATCCAATTGAGATGCTATGGCATGACCTTAAAAAGGCGGTTCATGCTAGAAAACCCTCAAATAAAGCTGAATTACAACAATTTTGCAAAGATGAGTGGGCCAAAATTCCTCCAGAGCGCTGTAAAAGACTCATTGCAAGTTATCGCAAACGCTTGATTGCAGTTATTGCTGCTAAGGGTGGCCCAACCAGTTATTAGGTTTCAGGGGGCAATTACTTTTTCACACAGGGGCCATGTAGGTTTGGATTTTTTTTTCTCCCTAAATAATAAAAACCACCATTTACAAACTGCATTTTGTGTTTACTTGTGTTATATTTGACTAATGGTTAAATGTGTTTGATGATCAGAAACATTTTGTGTGACAAACATGCAAAAGAATAAGAAATCAGGAAGGGGGCAAATAGTTTTTCACACCACTGTATATATATATATACACATATCAACATATATATACACATACATATACACACATACATACACACACACACATATACATATATATATTTACATATCTACATATATACACATATATATATACATATCTACATATACATATATAGACATACATACATACATACATACATACATGCACATATATATATATATAATATATATATATATATATATATATATATATATATATATATATATATATATACCAGCTGAAATACCCAGCGTTGCCTGGGAGGAAAATAAAGTTTTGTTTTTTTTTATTGTTTGAGAAAAATATAATTAGAAAAAACACAAGTTTAAAAATAAAAATAAATATGAGTCGTTTGTTGAAACCCAAAAAAGCAATCATAATATCAGACCCCAACTTATACGCCCGTTCAAAAATGCAACAATTAAATTTTTTGCCTCCTCTAATCTTGAATCAATTTCTCAGATGCATTGAATTGTGTGGCAGCAACGCAGTTACCAATTTCTTTTGCCACTTCAAAGACATTTAATTTAAAATCAGCTTCATATTTTCTTCTGATCGAACGCTCCATTGTAGATAAGGGATGGTCTTACGATAAAAGTGTATGAGGGTGTGAGATACAAAAAACACAACACAGTGCAAATGTTGCTCTCGGAATAGTTCGGGTATTAGCGTGTGGTCACGTAGGCATAATAGAGAAAGAGAGAGAGAGGTTAGGAGTACGCGCTGATACAGCGCATTGCCTCACCTACAAAAAAAGGCAGTGTGTTCTGTGGTTACTCTCTCAGGTGGGCATTAGCATATCATAATCTCTTAGATCAATAGCGAGAGTTTTCCGCTTTCGACTTGGACAACAGACAGTATAAAATACCATAAATTATACAGTAAAATCCAGTCCTGATGGTATATACATTAATAAAAACAAAAACACAACTTTAAAAATAAAAATAAATTAACAAACAATGAAGACTAACTAATGTGTTTGTCTTGCGGTCATGTATGTATGAAACAGGACAATAGATATTGGCACTGTATCTGATCGTGTTCAGATCTTATGGGAAAGCGTTTCCCAGGTGGGGAGAAAAGCACATGCCCGTGATATCTGTGGCAATCAGCAGCTACCCTCTAAAACACACATAGCTCTGATCTCTCTCTCAAAAATGTTAAGCGTTACTTCTTAATCTGTAGATGATAACGTTTGTTGAACACACAGGTATCGCTCGCTAAGCGGAGGCAAGGTGCACTGCAACACGTGGCAAGATGCGGAGTAACTGGAACAGAGGCTGGCGAGTGAATGAGGAAGGCCCCGCGCCCATGCTCTGAGCCCACAGCCAATCTGTTGGATTTGCATAAATACATCGATGCCGCAAGTGAACTATGGTACTTAGTGTGACTATTTGAGACTTACTTTTCTGTTAAAGTACTCATTTCCTTTATGTAATCCGTGGATTCTCCGTTATTTTTTGTTCGTTTATTACGATTATAGTTATTTATTGATTCCCTTCTTTAGCTGACTGCCTGCTCATATAAGGCGGTCCGCTTTTTTTTTTTTTGGAACAGGTTTGATTCATCCAAGTGATCACTCGGGCTCCGTTCATTCACTTCACGTGAGCTGCTCTCTCACTTCTTATTCTTTCGCTGCCTCCTCAATTGTGTAATGAATGTTTTCTTCAGCGCTCTATCGCACTCGTCCTTGTTTTCTATGTACTGACTTCACAGTCAGTTCACGTGATTACGTGGGAGGCGTCATGACGCGACATGCAACTCCGTCTCCTGCGGCCATCTTGCTGTCTTCCATTACAGTATATGGACAAAAAAGAGGTTCCAATTATGACCATTACGCGTAGAATTTCGAAATGAAACCTGCCTAACTTTTGTAAGTAAGCTGTAAGGAATGAGCCTGCCAAATTTCAGCCTTCCACCTACACAGCAAGTTGGACAATTAGTGATGAGTGAGTGAGTCAGTCAGTCAGTCAGTGAGTCAGTGAGGGCTTTGCCTTTTATTAGTATATATATATATATATATATATATATATATATATATATATATATATATATATAGGCTGCGGTGGGTTGGCACCCTGCCCAGGATTGGTTCTTGCCTTGTGCCCTATGTTGGCTGGGATTGGCTCCAGCAGACCCCCGTGACCCTGTGTTCGGATTCAGCGGGTTGGAAAATGGATGGATGGCTGGATATATATATAGGGCGGCACGGTGGTGCAGTGGGTAGCGCTGCTGCCTCGCAGTTGGGAGATCTGGGGACCTGGGTTCGATTCCCGGGTCCTCCCTGCGTGGAGTTTGCATGTTCTCCCCGTGTCTGCGTGGGTTTCCTCCGGGCGCTCCGGTTTCCTCCCACATTCCAAAGACATGCAGGTTAGCTGGATTGGCGATTCTAAATTGGCCTTAGTGTGTGCTTGGTGTGTGGGTGTGTTTGTGTGTGTCCTGCGGTGGGTTGGCACCCTGCCCAGGATTGTTTCCTGCCTTGTGCCCTGTGTTGGCTGGTTGGCTCCAGCAGACCCCCGTGACCCTGTGTTCGGATTCAGCGGGTTGGAAAATGGATGGATGGATATATATATATATATATATATATACATGTGAATGTATGTACATATGTGTATACTGTATGTATGTCTAAATTTATATATATATATATATATATATATATATATATATATATATATGTGCATATGTACAGTACATATATGTGTAGATATGTATATATTTATATGTATATATATGTAGATGTGTACATTTGTATATGTATATATATGTATATGTAGATATGTGTATATATAGATATGTATATATATATATATGTATATATGTATATGTATATATATGTTTACATAACCTATTTAACACACTACTTCTCCGCTGTGAAGCGCGGGTATTTTGCTAGTATATATATATGTATACATATATGTGTGTGTATGTGTATAAATAGTGTATATTATATATATATATATATATATATATATATATATATATATATATATATTATATATATATATATATCTGTACCCGGCCACGCGTTGCTGTGGCTCAGTCTGGTTAAATGGAAAAGAAAGAAAAGAGAAAGCGCCCGTTTCTAATATGTTTAATTTCACAATGCTTGTGGGTATACAATATTTTTTGTTGTTCCACTGTCTGTGCAGAATGTTAGACTGAATAATATTGTTAAGTTCGTAGACGTCTTTGTTTTTGGCTGCAAGAATAGCTCGTTCACTCAGCCAATCGTGATTCTTATAATTGGTTTGAATATTGGGAAATACTTTTTCAACCAATTCTTCTTTTGACGTCACTAAACTGCAGAAGTTATGAGGCAATGAAATTCGTCCTGATTCAGATCAACCGGCACCTTTCCATTCCCAATTTCCAGATTTCTCCAACCCCGTTATTGACAGTTTGTATTATTTGATTGTAAATGCCTTTTTGCTGAATTGTTAGCTTAGGAATATTTGATTGCACATACGACAAAAGATCACCCGTGTTGTAATTTTGTTCACGACGCAGTTCTACATCAAACGAAGCAGCAGCAGATCGATTCGGTGATGGCATTCTCAATTGATTGAAAACTTTGTTCGCGACTTCTAAGCACAAATCTTCAATCATTATCAACGCTTAGTTGTAGATGTCTGCTGTGAAATCCATGTTTATATTTGAATTGTACTTGCGTATTCGACGGAAAATATCTTCAGCCATGTGCGATTTATATTTCTCCCACAACTGTGTTGGAGATGAAGGAGAGCAGGCGGTCAATATGATTGCAAACAATACATGAATTTGATTTGGATGTGACGTGTTGCACTCGTCATTAATGTATACATCCCAGTGTCGGTCGTTCTCCAATAAATTCAGAGCTTGACATGTACTTCGGAAAGTGGCATGTGTAACGCCGTTGACAATTCTCAATTGCTGGAAAGACGTTGGACCGGCACATTTACCAACAGCATGTGAACAAAGAAGCATTCATCTTGATTGGGATGCACGGTGTACAGTCTGCCTATCGTAGTTTCTTTGAATATGCCAGGTTGTCCGTTGACTCGCTCTCCTCGTTTGCGTTGTTCAAATGATTTTCTACTCGCATTCCATGTGTAATACGTAGGCACTTCTGAATACAGCAGTGTTTTCGCAAACGCGTCATTTTGACATAACATAAAGAAAGCAGTTAACGTTGTAGCCGGTGGATTCAGGGCTATTTGGTGCACATTTGCAGCTGTGAAATAAACGCGTTGTCCATTTTCTAGATGTACTGCTAAGTGAACAACATCTGGACTTCGTTCATGTATGGGAAATGAAAGAATTCGCCATACAGCTTCATTGCTGCTTATGTATCTTCCAGCCTAATACTGTGCGATTTCATCGATATGTATGACCGCATTCCTATCACTTCTTTCTGGTTGCACCCCAAAAACTGCCATGTCGCTGCCTTTATTCACGTACTTACAAATGTATTTGATCGAAACATTGAAATAGAATCGTAAAATATTTAGTATGGCGTGCAGGGCCGGATTTTCCTATAGGCTAACTAGGCTTCAGCCTAGGGCCTCAAGATCAAGAGGGGCCTACATTCAAATTGTTAGCAAAATTAAAATTACACTATTCTAAAAACAGTGAACACTAAAACACTGAACCGAAAATAAGGAGAAATTCTACGCATATGACTAATAAACAAAGATAAAAATGTATTGGTTAATCACAGTAATGATGTATTTTATTATCTCTCATGTAATTTACAAACTTAAAAATGAAAGGTGAAAGGGCCTCATAAGTGCAATAGCCTAGGGCCTCTTTTCGTATAAATCCGGCCCTGATGGCGTGTGTTGCTTAAACGTCCAAGAGATGGCGCTGTGTTTTCAAAAAAAAGCATGTTTTTACCTGTCACAGGTATATAATATGTATATAAAAACACGCGCGTATTCGAATGCAACGTTGTGTCAAATTTTCAAAGCAATCAGTGAAGAACTTTCGGAGATTTAATGTTTTGAACAAACGAACATTTACTTTTTTTATTTATATAGATGTATATATTTATGTATATATATGGTTTTGGCAGCCAAGCGCTTTTTTTCCAACCTAGAAGACGTCTCTTGAGATCCGTTTAATCGCCTCGTTGATTGCATGTCCTCCAAGGTAGTTTCAATCCCCATTTCCTGCACCGAGTCATCTCCCCTTTTATGAGTGACTGTGTTAGTCGCCGTACTTCGTACAGGTCTTTGAACGCACTGAATACTTGTAACTGGTGTCGCCCGTCGGCTACTTTCAACAGGGAATGGAAGCAATTGTCGAGTAACAAAAATAATTTGTAAGTGATTTCGCATTGAAGAAATAGTAAAAACTTGATCACTTGGGTCAATACCTAAACAAATACACACAGCGAATACACCAGAATCTGTATGATTTAATTGTTGCTGTGCGTCTTCATAAGCTATGGGAGGTTTGTAAGGAAACAAAGCCTGCTGATCTGCTCCCATTTCATCTTACAGTACTCTACGACGGGAACTGATCTGATGTTCATACTAACCTGGTTTATGGCTTATGGCTCCGGGGCGATCACGCCTGAAATTACCAAGCGTTACTGTTTATAGCTGTGTATTGGAACATCCAAATCCTGCTTCCTCCTCCTGCTGCTTGCTATCGCCGCTCACCTACGCTACCACACCCGCCTGTCCTACCGGCTCCGTTGTGCTGTGCTGCTTCTACACTGCTATCAGCTAAGTATCACTCACTTCTTTTTTAGTGCTTTGAGTACTGAGAAAAGCGCTATATAAATGTAATGAATTATTATTATTTATTATTAAACACTAAAGTACAAAAACGAAGTAGAAAGTAACACTAAACCACAACACCACCGGGAACACCGGCACACCACGTCTACTAAACACTAAGAAACACTAAAGGAAAAAAATACTATTCAGTAAGTACCGCGTCTACTAAACAGTAAATCAGTAAAGGAGAAAGGACTAACCGCGTCAGCTGTGGAGCTCAGCTCGGAGTGAAATGAGGTGAATGGGAGGGGAGATGATCACGTGACTCCAACACCCGCCTTAACTCTCCGTCCCTCCACAAACACACAAACACGGCCACATGGATACCAACTCTCCTTTATAGATATAGATTAAACAGTCCTCAGCGGTCCAGAGGTAGAACAGTAAGTGGTCGACAGCGTAAGGGTTCATTAATATGGGGGAATACAAACAGTGCGAGTGGAGAGCTTATAAGAAAGAGGAGCACAAAGGTAGGAGAAGAGACAGAGAAAAGTTAAGTTAACCTCATAGAAAGACAAATAGCAGGCAGCTGAGAGGGAGAACAGTACAGGAGCTTAAGGGGAAAAGGTATAAAATATCTTTAGCAGATCGTAATTATACCATTTAAGTTAAGGAGCAGCCGAAAGAAGGAGAAATTTAATTTAATTTAAAAAAAAAAAAAAAACTTAAGGCAGTTTACTAATCCCAAATCAAATTTTAATAATGAGGCCCGTGCAATGAAAGTCCTGTTGGATGTTGGACTTTTTAGATGATGGTTTGGAAGAGCCAGTTGTCTATGAGGGATACATCTGCAAGAGATGCCAGCTGATCCAGCACCTCGAGTTCAGGGTCGCTGACCTGCGTTGTAATAGAGAATTGGCGGACTTGGCCCAGGTGTCCTTTAGAGAGATAGTGTGCACCCCCAAGGTTTCGCGGGAGGAGATTCCAGACCAGACAGGTAGAAACAGGTGGGTCACGGTCACAAGGCGTAAGGCAAAGGGTGCACACTGTCCGGGGGCATCAACCCCAGAATTAGAAGTGGCAAACCTTTATCATGTCCTTGCAGAGCTGGATGGTGTCTCTGATAATTCTGAGGTGGTAGGCAGGGATGAGGAGCCCCAACGGGCCACCTCAAAACCAGTTCCCAAAAAGAGAGAGGTAGTGATAGTTGGGGACTCAATCATTAGGGGGATTGAAGCACAGGTGTGCTCCAGAGAGAGCGAGTCTCGCACGGTGTGTTGCCTTCCGGGAGCACAGGTGGGGGACCTCCTTGGAAGGGTGGATAGGCTCTTGGCCAGAGCGGGGGTGGATCCAGTTGTCATTGTCCATGTTAGAACAAATGACATACATAAGGGTAGTCTGTCAGTTCTGCGATCCAAATGCAAAGAGTTAGGTGCTAAGCTGAGGAGCAGAACTGACAAGGTAGTCTTCTCCGAAGTTCTGCCTGTGCCACTCGCCAGTCCAGGTTAGACTGAGGAGATTAGAAGGCTTTACGCGTGGCTCAAATCTTGGTGCAGGGTAGAAGGGTATAGGTTTATGGGGCATTGGGACTCCTTTTGGAACAGATGGGACATGTTCTGCCGTGACGGGTTACATCTGAACTGGAGGGGCACCAATGTATTGGGGAGGCGTATGTGTAGGCTAGTCGAGGATTGTTTAAACTAGGGAATGGGGGGGCAGGGAGTTTAGGACAGGCCAGGTTTAGATCTATATATGGAAGAACAAACAATGGTGTAGAAACAAGAATGCATAGTAATGTAAATTCTAAGCAAACATTTAAATGTAGAAGGAGTAGTACAATAAAAATAACTTGCCTTAATGCTAGAAGTATCAAAAATAATGTGAGTTGGAGTCGTATGTAGCAGGGCATAATTATGATATTATAGCAATAATGGAAACCTGGCTAAATAACAAAGATGGGGATGAGTGTAACATAGAGGGATACACATTTTTTAGGAAGGATAGACAGAACAGAGAAGGAGGTGGGGTTGCTGTTTATGCCAAGCAGGATTTAAATGTAAGTCTTCTTCAGTTGGATGATGAGCCCCATCGTAGTGAGGACATGTGGCTTCGCCTGGAAAATATTAGGGAAAGAGGTCTTATTTTAGGAGTGTGTTATCCATCCATCCATCCATTGTCTCCCGCTTATCCGAGGTCGGGTCGCGGGGGCAGCAGCTTGAGCAGAGATGCCCAGACTTCCCTCTCCCCGGCCACTTCTTCTAGCTCTTCCGGGAGAATCCTAAGGCGTTCCCAGGCCAGTCGAGAGACATAGTCCCTCCAGCGTGTCCTGGGTCTTCCCCGGGGCCTCCTCCCGGTTAGACGTGCCCGGAACACCTCACCAGGGTGGCGTCCAGGAGGCATCCTGATCAGATGCCCGAGCCACCTCATCTGACTCCTCTCGATGCGGAGGAGCAGCGGCTCTACTCTGAGCCCCTCCCGGATGACTGAGCTTTTCACCCTATCTTTAAGGGAAAGCCCAGACACCCTGCGGAGGAAACTCATTTCAGCCGCTTGTATTCGCGATCTCGTTCTTTCGGTCACTACCCATAGCTCATGACCATAGGTGAGGGTAGGAACATAGATCGACTGGTAAATTGAGAGCTTCGCCTTGCGGCTCAGTTCCTTTTTCACCACGACAGACCGATGCAGCGCCCGCATTACTGCGGATGCCGCACCGATCCGCCTGTCGATCTCACGCTCCATTCTTCCCTCACTCGTGAACAAGACCCCGAGATACTTGAACTCCTCCACTTGGGGCAGGATCTCGCTACCAACCCTGAGAGGGCACTCCACCCTTTTCCGGCTGAGGACCATGGTCTTGGATTTGGAGGTGCTGATTCTCATCCCAGCCGCTTCACACTCGGCTGCGAACCAATCCAGAGAGAGCTGAAGATCACGGCCTGATGAAGCAAACAGGACAACATCATCTGCAAAAAGCAGTGACCCAATCCTGAGCCCACCAAACCGGACCCTCTCAACGCCCTGGCTGCGCCTAGAAATTCTGTCCATAAAAGTTATGAACAGAATCGGTGACAAAGGGCAGCCCTGGCGGAGTCCAACTCTCACTGGAAATGGGTTCGACTTACTGCCTGCAATGCGGACCAAGCTCTGGCACCAATCGTACAGGGACTGAACAGCCCTTATCAGGGGGGCCGGTACCCCATACTCTCAGAGTACCCCCCACAGGATTCCCCGAGGGACACGGTCGAATGCCTTTTCCAAGTCCACAAAACACATGTAGACTGGTTGGGCAAACTCCCATGCACCCTCCAGGACCCTGCTAAGGGTATAGAGCTGGTCCACTGTTCCGCGACCAGGACGAAAACCACACTGTTCCTCCTGAATCCGAGGCTCGACTATCCGACGGACCCTCCTCTCCAGGACCCCCTGAATAGACTTTTCCAGGGAGGCTGAGGAGTGTGATCCCTCTGTAGTTGGAACACACCCTCCGATCCCCCTTCTTAAAGATGGGGACCACCACCCCCGGTCTGCCAATCCAGAGGCACTGTCCCTGATGTCCATGCGATGTTGCAGAGGCGTGTCAGCCAAGACAGTCCCTACAACATCCAGAGCCTTGAGGAACTCCGGGCGTATCTCATCCACCCCTGGGGCCCTGCCACCAAGGAGTTTTTTGACCACCTCGGTGACCTCAGTCCCAGAGATGGGGGAGCCCACCTCTGAGTCCCCAGGCTCTGCTTCCTCATTGGAAGGCATGTTAATGGGATTGAGGAGGTCTTCGAAGTATTCCCCCCACCGACCCACAACGTCCCGAGTCGAGGTCAGCAGCGCACCATCCCCACCATATACAGTGTTGACACTGCACTGCTTCCCCTTCCTGAGACGCCGGATGGTGGACCAGAATCTCCTCGAAGCCGTCCGAAAGTCGTTCTCCATGGCCTCCCCAAACTCCTCCCACGCCCGAGTTTTTGCCTCAGCAACCACCAAAGCCGCATTCCGCTTGGCCTGCCGGTACCTATCAGCTGCCTCCGGGGTCCCACAGGACGAAAGGGTCCTGTAGGACTCCTTCTTCAGCTTGACGGCATCTTTCACCGCCGGTGTCCACCAACGGGTTCGGGGATTGCCGCCACGACAGGCACCGACCACCTTACGGCCACAGCTCCGGTCAGCTGCCTCAACAATAGAGGCATGGAACATGGCCCATTCGGACTCAATGTCCCCCACCTCCCTCGGGATGTGGTCAAAGTTCTGCCGGAGGTGGGAGTTGAAGCTACTTCTGACAGGGGGCTCTGCCAGACGTTCCCAGCAGACCCTCACAACACGTTTGGGCCTACCACGCCTGACCGGCATCCTCCCCCACCATCGAAGCCAACTCACCACCAGGTGGTGATCAGTTGACAGCTCCGCCCCTCTCTTCACCCGAGTGTCCAAGACATGTGGCCGCAAGTCCGACGACACGAGCACAAAGTCGATCATCGAACTGAGGCCTAGGGTGTCCTGGTGCCAAGTGCACATATGAACACCCCTATGCTTGAACATGGTGTTCGTTATGGACAATCCGTGACGAGCACAGAAGTCCAATAACAAAACACCACTCGGGTTCAGATTGGGGGGGCCATTCCTCCCAATCACGCCCTTCCAGGTCTCACTGTCATTGCCCACGTGAGCATTGAAGTCCCCCCAGCAGAACGAGGGAGTCCCCAGAAGGTATGCCCTCTAGCACCCCCTCCAGGGACTCCAAAAAGGGTGGGTACTCCGAACTGCTGTTCGGTGCATATGCACAAACAACAGTTAGGACCCGTCCCCCCCACCCGAAGGCGAAGGGAGGCTACCCTCTCGTCCACCGGGGTAAACCCCAATGTACAGGCTCCAAGTCGGGGGGCAATAAGTATACCCACACCTGCTCAGCGCCTCTCACCGGGGGCAACTCCAAAGTGGTAGAGAGTCCAGCCCCTCTCAATGAGATTGGTTCCAGAGTCCAAGCTGTGCGTCGAGGTGAGTCCGACTATATCTAGCCGGAACCTCTCAACTTCGCGCACTAGCTCAGGCTCCTTCCCCTTCAGAGAGGTGACATTCCACATCCCAAGAGCCAGTTTCTGTAGCCGAGGATCGGACTGCCAAGGTCCCCGCCTTCGGCCACCACCCAACTCACACTGCACCCGACCTCCTTGGCCCCTCCCATAGGTGGTGAGCCCATGGGAAGAAGAGTGTGTTATAGACCACCCAATTCAGACAGTAATTTCAACAAACATCTTTTTAGTAATATCAAAAAGGCAAGTTTACAGGGAGATATTATAGTCATGGGGGACTTTAATTGTCCAAATATTAACTGGGATAACCTTACAGATGGCGGAGTACAAGAGCAGGAGTTTTTAGAAGTAATCAGTGACTGTTTTCTAAGACAGCATGTTAAAGCACCAACACGGGGTGAAGCCTGTCTGGATTTAGTATTTTGTAATAATCAGGATAGAATTGAGGGTGTAGAGGTGATTGGACCACTAGGGTCACGTGACCATAATGTCATACAATTCTCAGTATTTTGTAAGAGTGCAGATGCAAAGACTAAAACTGTTAAGTTGAACTTTGGTAGGGCTAATTTTGAGCAGATGCGACAAAGTCTAAGTAGGATACACTGGGATAAGCTTTTAAGTGTGGAGACAGTCGAAGAGCAGTGGAACAGGTTTAAAAATGTTTGACATGTAATGCAGGACAGATACATACCTAAATTTGGAATTAACAGGAAACTAAAAAAAACTCCACGGTGGATTAATAAAGATTTAAAAAAGAAGTTGCAAAGGAAAAAACTGCTTCATAAGGCATATAAGACTAATGACTGCAAAGTGAATTGTAGAGTGCATGAGAACATGAGGGCAACCATTAAGAAGGATATCAGGAAGGCTAAAAGACAGTTGGAGAGGAATATAGCAGATAAGGTGAAAGAAGTCCCTAAGAGATTCTTTCAGTATTTTAGTAGTAAAAGAACAGTCAAGGAGGAGGTCAAGTGCATCAGGAATAGTAAAGGGGAATTAAAAGATACAGACAGTGAAATAGCGGATGCCTTAAACTTACATTTTTCTGAGGTGTTTACAAGTGAGCAAGTGAATAACCTCCCAGAGGTAACAGGGACTACTAAGGAGGTACTGAGGGATTTGGAAATTGTAGAGGTAGAAGTACTGTTCAGATTAAATATGCTGAAATCGAACAAATCACCAGGACCAGATAATATTTATCCTCGTGTTCTTAAGGAGGCTAGTGAGTACATATATAAACCCTTGATGCATATGTGGTGTTATGGGTCCACAGCTCTTCCAGCAAAGGCTGTTTTATTTTAAATAAATAATCGCCGCGCTTGCGGCTTAGTGAGGGGGCGTGGTGGCTGTAGCAAGCCGCAGGGTGATCTGCGGTGTGGGCGGTTTTCACCTACGTGCACAGGTGGGAAACTGCACACATCCATGATTGATCCTGTGGCTAATGGGCTGCAACTGCCATGTCCTCCCCGCATATATAGCGAAGCGCGAGCCAGTTAAGGGGGGAGAAGAACAGGAAAGAAAGAGAAGTAAAAGTAAGAGACTGAAAGAAACGGAGGTTGCAGGAAGGAAGAATGGAAGGGAGAGAGAGCAAGTGCGCCGGTGCGAGTGAGTGAGTGAACAAGCTCACAGCAGCTGAACAGACAACCTGGATGTGAGGCCGACACCCCAGGCGTAGTTGTTGTCGCTCCCGCAGAGCTTTATGAAGGATGTGAGTGACGAGAAAGTGGATGATTCTCCACGGAAGACCGCGGGGAATCGGGACTTGGGAACGTGGTGTCCACCACGTGAGAGCCTTGGCCGTTGGTGAATTTCCCAGGTCACTGTCAGGGTAAGCCGACCGGAGCCGAGGATCGGAAAGGCTACTGACAGTTGCAGTAGGAGCAGGTAGAAGGCCAGCTGCAGAAAGAGCGTCTCGCCTGTAGAGCAGCCCAAACGGGAGTAGCAGGGGGACCGCCAGAGTAACTAAGAAGTACTGGGATTGTCATTTGTTTTTAAAGACTGCTTCTTGTAGATGTTTGAACTTCGTTTTGAACCTTGTTTTAAAGGATTGTTGTTTTTGTGTCTTTTAACCTCCACGTTTCTTTAATGGATTGTTTATTTATTTATTGAACTTTGAAAACTGCACTGTTGCACTTTTGATTTGTTCTTTTAATAAAAGCACCTTTGCACTTTTTAACCATCCTCTTGCTCAATTGTTTATTGCCTCACTGTCTAGCTCATCGGTGACATTACCGACGGTGTTGGGTTCAAGGGCTCCCTAACAGCCGATGGGAGCATGGAGCTGAACCCGCATCGTCACAGCACATTTTTAGGAAGTCACTGCACACTGGAGAGATTCCGAAGGACTGGAAAATGGCAAATATCATCCCATTATATAAAAAGGGTGACAGGGCAGATCCAAGCAACTATAGGCCAGTAAGCTTAACATGCATCACAGGAAAATTAATGGAAGAAATTATTAAGGAAAAGATCGAGCAACACCTGGCTAGGACAGGAGTTATTCTAAGCAGTCAGCATGGGCTCAGAAAAGGGAGGTCGTGTTTTACTAACATGCTGGAATTCTATGAGGAGGCAAGAAAAGGATACGATCAAAGTGGAGCTTATGATATTATTTATCTGGACTTTCAGAAAGCATTTGATAAGGTGCCACATGAGAGGTTGGGCATCAAATTAAAAGAGGTGAGAGTTCAGGGTGATGTTTGTAGATGGGTGCAGAATTGGCTCAAACACAGGAAACAGAGGGTGATGGTGCGAGGAACTTCATCAGAACTGGCTGATGTTAAGAGTGATGTTCCACAGGGGTCAGTGCTAGGGCCGCTGCTATTTTTAATATATATAAATGATTTAGATAGGAATATAAGTAACAAGCTGGTTAAGTTTGCAGATGATACCAAGATAGGTGGATTAGCAGATAATTTGGAATCCGTTATATCATCACAGAAGGACTTGGATAGCATACAGGCTTGGGCAGATTTGTGGCAGATGAAATTTAATGTCAGTAAATGTAAAAGTATAACACATAGGAAGTAAAAATGTGAGGTTTGAATACACAATGGGCTGTCGGAAAATCGAGAGTACATCTTATGAGAAGGATTTAGGAGTCATAGTGGACTCTAAGCTATCGACTTCCCGACAGTGTTCAGAAGCCATTAAGAAGGCTAACAGAATGTTAGGATATATAGCACGATGTGTGGAGTACAAGTCACAGGAGGTTCTGCTCAAGCTTTATAACACACTGGTGAGGCCTCATCTTGAGTACTGTGTGCAGTTAAGGTCTCCAGGCTACAAAAAGGACATAGCAGCGCTAGAAAAGGTCCAGAGAAGAGCGACTAGGCTGATTCCAGGGCTACAAGGGTTGAATTATGAGGAAAGATTAAAAGAGCTGAGCCTTTACAGTTTAAGCAAAAGAAGATTAAGAGGTGACATGATTGAAGTGTTTAAAATTATGAAGGGAATTAGTGCAGTGGATCGAGACTGTTATATTAAAATGAGTTCATCAAGAACACGGGGACACAGCTGGAAACTTGTTAAGGGTAAATTTTTCACAAACATTAGGAAGTTTTTCTTTACACAAAGAACGATAGACACTTGGAATAAGCTACCAAGTAGTGTGGTAGACAGTAAGACGTTGGGTTCTTTCAAAACTCGACTTGATGTTTTCTTGGAAGAAATAAGTGGATAGTACTGGCGAGCTTCATTGGGCTGAATGGCCTGTTCTTGTCTAGAGTGTTCTAATGTTCTATCCATCCATCCATCCATTGTCTCCCGCTTATCCGAGGTCGGGTCGCGGGGGCAGCAGCTTGAGCAGAGATGCCCAGACTTCCCTCTCCCCGGCCACTTCTTCTAGCCTCTTCCAGGAGAATCCCAAGGCGTTCCCAGGCCAGTCGAGAGACATAGTCCCTCCAGCGTGTCCTGGGTCTTCCCCGGGGCCTCCTCCCGGTTAGACGTGCCCGGAACACCTCACCAGGGAGGCGTCCAGGAGGCATCCTGATCAGATGCCCGAGGCACCTCATCTGACTCCTCTCGATGCGGAGGAGCAGTGGCTCTACTCTGAGCCCCTCCCGGATGACCTGAGCTTCTCACCCCATCTTTAAGGGAAAGCCCAGACACCTGTGGAGGAAACTCATTTCAGCTGCTTGTATTCGCGATCTCGTTCTTTCGGTCACCTTTTTCACCACGACAGTCAGAGCCCGCATCACTGCGGATGCCGCACCGATCCGCCTGTCGATCTCACGCTCCATTCTTCCCTCACTCGTGAACAAGACCCCCGAGATACTTGAACTCCTCCCACTTGGGGCAGGATCTCGCTACCATCCCTGAGAGGCCCACCTCCACCCTTGTCGGCTGAGGGACCAATGGTCTCGGATTTGGAGGTGCTGATTCTCATCCCAGCTGCTTCACACTCGGCTGCGAACCGATCCAGAGAGAGCTGAAGATCACAGCCTGATGAAGCAAACAGGACAACATCATCTGCAAAAAGCAGTGACCCAATCCTGAGCCCACCAAACGGACCCCCCTCAACGCCTTGGCTGCGCCTAGAAATTCTGTCCATAAAAGTTATGAAAAGAATCGGTGACAAAGGGCAGCCCTGGCGGAGTCCAACTCTCACTGGAAACGGGTTCGACTTACTGCCGGCAATGTGGACCAAGCTCTGGCACTGATCGTACAGGGACCGAACAGCCCTTATCAGGGGGGCCGGTACCCCATACTCTCGGAGTACCCCCCACAGGATTCCCCGAGGGACACTGTCGAATGCCTTTTCCAAGTCCACAAAACACATGTAGACTGGTTGGGCAAACTCGCATGCACCCTCCAGGACCCCGCTAAGGGTATAGAGCTGGTCCACTGTTCCGCGACTGTTTTAGTTTGGGAAAATGGTTCAAAGGTTTTAACAGAAAATAAGCAGGCAAGAATCAGAGAGGAAAGGTCCAATACTTCAATTGTTTACTTGTTCAAATATAATATCAGTTACATACAATATAATAGCAATATACATGCAGATATAGGAATTGTACTATTGACAAAGATATATGATTTATACTATTGACTTACAGTAATACAGATATGTGAATTATACTATTGACTTACAGTAATACAGATATGTGAATTATACTATACTTACAGTAATATCAAAAGACCCAGAGCCATCATCCTAGACCAGTAGACTGAGGGAGCCCGCGTGTCAGTCTCGTCAGAGGATCAACTCGTGAGCCTGGTCCAATACCGGGCGGTGTGCACGTTCCCCACGGTTGAGCTTCCGAAGAAACTGAGGGCGGAACCTTCCCTTATATACTAATTGAGTGTCCTTACCCAAAATGGCTTACGTGTAAGCAGTGTATACAGAAGTGATCAGTTTCTGCACACCCTTCTTCCCACGGGACATCTTATTGTTTTTCTTCTACTTGGCCCTCACTGAGATGGTGCCTAGTATCAGAAGACACACAATAACAAGCGTTGCCCTTCAATGAAGCCCCTCGAAGTGAAAAACAAGTACATGGCATTGACTGTATTCCCATAACATTCTGAAACTCTTTATGAGAAGCAAGTTTTTGCACATTCTTTCGCTATCATCCCAAACATTCCAATCTTTGTAGCTGGTTTTGCACTGAAGCGACCAATCCCCCCCCTCTTACTCCTTTATTTCATCCCTTCTCCTGTTACAGAGAAAACCTTTTTATTACAGCGACCAGGACGAAAACCACACTGTTCCTCCTGAAGGACCCTCCTCTCCAGGACCCCTGAACAGACTTTTCCAGGGAGGCTGAGGAGTGTGATCCCTCTGTAGTTGGAACACACCCTCCGATCCCCCTTCTTAAAGAGGGGGGACCACCACCCAGGTCTGCCAATCCAGAGGCACTGTCCCTGATGTCCATGCGATGTTGCAGAGGCGTGTCAGCCAAGACAGTCCTACAACATCCAGAGCCTTGAGGAACTCCGGGCGTATCTCATCCACCCCCGGGGCCCTGCCACCAAGGAGTTTTTTGACCACCTCGGTGACCTCAGTCCCAGAGATGGGGGAGCCCACCTCTGAGTCCCCAGGCTCTGCTTCCTCATTGGAAGGCATGTTAATGGGATTGAGGAGGTCTTCGAAGTACTCCCCCCCCACCGACCCACAACGTCCTGAGTCGAGGTCAGCAGCGCACCATCCCCACCATATACAGTGTTGACACTGCACTGCTTCCCCTTCCTGAGACGCCGAATGGTGGACCAGAATCTCCTCGAAGCCGTCCGAAAGTTGTTCTCCATGACCTCCCCAAACTCCTCCCATGCCCGAGTTTTTGCCTCAGCAACCACCAAAGCCGCATTACGCTTGGCCTGCCGGTACCTATCAGCTGCCTCCGGGGTCCCACAGGACAAAAGGGTCCTGTAGGACTCCTTCTTCAGCTTGACGGCATCCTTCACCGCCGGTGTCCACCAACGGGTTCGGGGATTGCCGCCACGACAGGCACCGACCACCTTACGGCCACAGCTCCGGTCAGCTGCCTCAACAATAGAGGCATGGAACATGGCCCATTCGGACTCAATGTCCCCCACCTCCCTCGGGATGTGGTCAAAGTTCTGCTGGAGGTGGGAGTTGAAGCTACTTCTGACAGGGGGCTCTGCCAGACGTTCCCAGCAGACCCTCACAACACGTTTGGGCCTACCACGCCTGACCGGCATCCTCCCCCACCATCGAAGCCAACTCACCACCAGGTGGTGATCAGTTGATAGCTCCGCCCCTCTCTTCACCCGAGTGTCCAAGACATGTGGCCGCAAGTCCGATGACACGACCACAAAGGCCTCTAATGTTCTAATGTTCATGTTTTGTTAAACTGCATTAGGAGGACCAGGGTGACAATATCAGGTACAGTGAGATGCCTGAAGAAGGCCTGCTCTTTTACATTTGTTTCTAAGCCTTTACTGTTACAGTGACTAGCTGAGTGATATCACATTTTAATATTAAACAGAGTTCTTGAATGTTTAAGGTAAATATTTGATTTCTTATTAGCATAGTGAAACACCTGTTTTTTAAACACAGTTAATGGTACGTCTATCTGTTTTGATCGTGTTGTACATTTATGAACCTCTGAGCACCGGACATGCTAGTCCATACATTCCTCTTTCTTTGTGCTTCTTGTTTCTTCTGTTCCTTGGACATTGCTACCCTCTGGTGGACACTGGATGACATTATGCCCTGGCACAGATGTCACACGTAAGACGGTTTATTGCTTTATGTATATAGAGATACTTTTTCTGTTTACTCCCTTAAAGGTACATCTTTATTTCACATTTGGATTCTTTGCATTTGCTCTGCATAACAACCAACATAAAATAAGGAACAGAAAGTTGTGTTAAACTGGCAGGACCTGCTCGGTGTACAAATGAAGTGTTGTGAAATTGAAAGCTGTGACAACATAAATGAAACTGAATTGGGATCAACTTCAGTGCTTTGTGATATGACGAAATCTGAATGAGCTTCTGCTGTCTTCTCTGTCCTTTTACATTTTATCAGATGGGCTCCTCTTTAAAAGTTCACATTAATCCATTCTCCACCATGCTTCCACAGGCTCATGTGTTTTCTAAGTGTGGTGTCGTATACTCAGACTCATTACACACACTGACACTAAAGAGAGTTTCACACAGTGAGAGTATTTCTTCATATATTTTGGTGATAAAGATCAGCAAATTAGAGGAGTGCATTAGAACCCTGACCACTTCAGGACCACCTGAACACTCCACTGAGTGCACATAACAAGTTCACAGGTGACACACATTAACAGACTTTACAAATAATAAACTATATAATGTATACATATCATGATACTGTGTGTTTAAACAAACCTGTAAGCTGACGCAGTTCTGCACTGATGAACATAAATGAAACTTAACAATATCTGTCCATGACCAGAACTGCTGATCTGTGGCCAACTGACAACACAGGAGAGGAAAACAGAAAGTGAGGTGACGAGGGTTAACAGGTCAGACATGTGTATGCGCCCAACTGCACCAGCACTGTTTACTACCTGGAAGAAAGTCTGAGATCCAATGGTGGATTGGACTGGGCAGGCTGAACTCGGTCAGTTTCTTATCGTGGAGCTCTGAGATGTTGGTATCTAAAGCAGAGGTCAAGTCCACAATCGAGACCCTCACATCTGCCCTGCTGATCAAGGTGTTGATAAATAAAACTCACACTCAGAGTCACTGCATCATCGACACACCGGTGGGCTCTGTGTGCAGACTTGATCTGCATGTTTTGTTTTTTTTATTTTAACTGCATTACATTTGTAATTAATGTTTAAGAATGTAACATTATAAAATTATATCTTAACTAGAGCTGTCAGCATTAATGTGTTAACACTTGAGCTTAATTTAAAAGCCTTGATCCATTAAAATAACACAAAGTAATGGTGAGATTCCAGAATTTAGTGTCCCGTTCCTTCTCTGGTCACCCCTTTGTCATCTGAACTGCACTGATCTGCTCTTCTGCTCTCATCTCACCTCATCTCATTTCATGCAGTCTGCTGCAATGTCCTGAACTGAACTTTATCTTATATGCTATATACAAATGTTTTATCCCATACATATCATGGTCAGGAGCATTGCATTTCTCAATTCATGTGAAATTAAGTCATTAATGTAACAATGGAGGAGACATCTGTGATTCTTCTTGGCGGAAACTTTCATTTTAAAACTAACATTTCAGACATCTCTCTGTGTAAAATCAAAGTAGTATACAGTACACACATGACAACGAAGAGCTGGCCATGTTAACATCTGCAGAGTTTGATAAACTAATCTGGCTGAAGAAAGTACTAGAACTGTGCAGGTGAGTTATGAGCTTCCAAAGGTCTGCTTGTGCATTGTAGCATTGTTGTTCTTGTAATTATTGAAGTAATGATAAAGTGTCTTGTTATTAAGATAACTATGAACACAGAAAGGGCAGCTCTTTGTGTGTGAATTATTTGCAAGTAGATCATATCATGAGATTTTTAATCCCAGAATTGTAATTGCTGCTTTCAGGGTTGTTTTATGTAAGTGATCACTTCTTCAAACCATACATTAAAAAGGCTGAGAATGCTTTGTCACCTAAAGCTGTAATGTAACAACAGTTGCCTCGATGACAAAGGGCCTTATTTTACTAGATATTCATTCTAGAGCTTCTGCAACTATAAGTAACCACCAAAGCAATTCAATGGTTTGCCGAATAATGTTATTTATAGCATAAAACAGAATGAAAATATTAATAAATACAAACAAGCAAAACTATTGGATTACAACCTGACAATAGAATTAGGATGTTGTGACTCAGGTTGTTTGTTATTTCATTTCAAAATCAGTCTTTGATGCTCCTGTTCGATGTTGCATTGTGCAGCTTCCTTTTTTTCTTTTTCATATTGTACACAAAAAGAGATCTACTGTGGAATCTGAAAATGTGAACAAACTTGTGTGCCTTAGCAACTGGTTAAGAAGGTTGAAATAATGATGACAGTATCCTTGAGCAAAGTTACAGACATGTGCAAAATACTGTCTGTTGTTTGTCATAAATTTGAAAATGAATGGAATTTCTGAAATCCTCTAAGAATTATTTAGGTATATCACAATACTGACATTATTATATTTATAGCTGATCTAATGATGTAGTTAATAGGATATAATAATAAACCAAAATCAATTTAGATTAAGTATCCATAAATATGCTGTACGTACCATTGAATTTACCTGTATAATTACAAAATAATAGGTGTTATTACCTTGTACTTACCTTGTAATACAGTGTAACAATATAATTAAGTACTAAATTGTAATTGTTATTCCACAATTTTTCTAAGGAGGTTTGCACACAAATTGTGGAATGACAATTACAGTTAAGTTCTTAACCACAGGATTACACAGTAAGTACAGGTAATAACACCTAGTAACTCTGTAATTATACAGGTGATTACATGGTAAAATACAACGTAATTATGGACACCTCATCTAAACTGATACCAATAAACATTTTGACATATGCAACATAATGTGCGATTGATCACTATTAATTTCATAAACAAAGTTTGATTAAACACAATATAAAATATTAATCTACTGTCAACCGTAATCTTTACATTCTCCATTCTTCTCTTTTCTTTGTATTTTCAGGTCATGAAGCTCCAATCTTCACCCTACGGCCTCCTGAACCTCAGAACAGAGAGGAGTTTTTACAATGTGAGTCTGTCAATTCGTTAAATTTATCATCATTTCACTTTTAATATCTCGGGTCAGGCTTATGATATGAAAGTGTTGCCAGCAGAAAGCATTATGTGAGTGTGGTGTGACTGAGGAGCTGAAAGTGACAGGGGTCCTGTGACTGGTGCATTATGGGATATTTAGATTCAGGACAGGGAAGCACCAAAGAAGTCTGTTAGACTTAAGTGTCAAGTGGACTAATGGGAAATAAAAATGATATCCTGCCAACTACGTCATATCTACCTAACAATAGTCTGAACTCCAGTGTCCCTTGTCCTTTTTCTATTCTCTAACAGTTTTTACTTAGCATTTCCTGCTGTTTTCTCTTTCTGTATTCCAGTGTCTCCTTTCTGATGCTTTTCAACTTCAGTCATTCCCTTAAAGTATTGATGATAATAATAATCCCTTTATACAGCACATGGCATTCAATGAAAGCAGCTCAGCATGTTTCACATAAAAAAACACAATGCCCACGATCATTAACATATACATAAACAGTGTTTGGATATACAGACACAGCAACAAGCATTGGATTAAAAAAGAATCACAAATTTAAGTGAAATAAGTTAAAGCTGACCAAATTACTTGACATCCTCCATTCTTTTCTCCATAAAAAACAAATTTTGTTATTTATTCACAACTTAACACATTGTAGGAATTAAACCAAAAGAAGATGGCATGGAAAATTTTGTGGAAGCTATTAGATGTTAAAAGACATCACGCACCCTAAAATGAATTCAAGTCAACATCCATGGGAAGAGCTGGAAGTTACAGTTGGGAGAAAAAGTAGATCAAAGCTGAAGAAGAGTGGGTGGTGAGAGGAGTAGAAGTCTCATCCAGAGTCACTTCGGCGCTGATCAGGGCAGCCACAGTTGTTTGCTCGCTGTTGATGTGTTGTTCTTCTCTGTTAACTTTGCCTTTTGTAACAATATGAGGATTACATTCACACAAGATCAGCTCCTGTCTACTGGGATTGGACTTCATTTCTCCTCCACTGATTAAGGACACTTCCATATGGATTTAGCACTTATGAACCACTGACTGCAGACTCCGACTCCCAGCCAGGTAACTCCCACCTGAAGAGGAGAAGGGGGAAGCGCTCAGGGTCTCTCGTGGGGTTCAGGAGACGCACTTGTCGAGTGCCCCTTCCCTTACTAGTTTTATCAACGTCAGACCACTGAGGCCCAAAACAGAAGAACCTCATCTTCTTCTCAGCCCCAGTAAGGATTATTCTCTCTGGTCATCGTATTGCTGTGTGGACACCTGGCTTACTGCATCAGTTCCTGACTCCACATTAGAACTGCTGGGGTTTCTGCTTTACAGAGCAGTTAGAGATGCTGATCATCACAACAAGTCAAAGGTGCTGGAGTCTGCTGCTACATTCGTATGTTTGTGTGGACTCCCACCTCTCAGACTGTCTCTGTATCAGCACAGGTGCCCCTCAAGGCTGTGGACGGCCCCCCTACTTTACTCCTTGTACCCCAATGACTGCAGGTCCATTGATCCTTCAGTTAAATCATTAAGTTCTATGATGACACCACCATTATTGGTCTAATTACTAACAGCAATGAAACACCTTCTAGAAAAGAGGGGTCTCGTCTTGTGTTTTGGTGAGCGTCAACACCCTGCTGCTCAAGACCCCCGAGACAGTGGAAATGGCCATTGACTTTCACAAACAGCAGTCACAACCTCTGACACTAGAAATGAATGATTCAGCAGTCAATAGATAGATAGATAGATAGATACTATGGTGGCCTCCTTCAAAGTTCTGAGCACAACAATCACAGACACTCTCAGCTGGGACATGAACACCATCACATCACTAAGAAGGCACAGCGGTGATTGGACTTCTTACACCAGATAAAGAAATTAAACATTTCACAGCCAGTCCTTGTTCAGTTTAACAAAGCCGTAATTGAAAGTGTAATCACATTCTCCATTGGTGTCTGGTTTGGCTCACCAACGGCACACTCCATAAATAAATGACAGCGTGTGGTGAGGTCTGCTGTGCTCTTCATCTGTGCAGATCTGTAGACATCTCGTGTCACTAACCGTGTCATAAGGACCACCACGGACTCATCTCAGCAGCTCATCACTTCTTCACACAAACTCCCAAACGCTTCAGTCAATTCAAACTCGAACTAACAGACACCTCCAGAGTTTCTTAGCGAGAGCGACAGCCTCTCCCAGCAGTGACTTAGACGCCTTCTGTGTGTGTTCATGTGTTCTGTCAGAGACTGTGTGAAGGTGTGTGTGTTTGTGTGTACAGTGTGAGGACATGTGTGTGTGACACATGAATACACACTCACACTCTCACCAGCACATCACTATCGGCACATCTCCTTTATAATTGGATTATTCTACCACTTGGTGTGAAGTTTGTCTTTTTAACTTCAGCTCTTTCTGTTATTTGTCTGTGATGTTGTGTTCCGTTATAAGGAGCTCCAAATCTACCAAGTCAGATTACTGAACATGAAGTACTGGAGAATAAAAGGGATTTGGATTTATTGTGATTCCAGAATTTTATTTTAAATCCCCACAGATTCTGTCCAATCAGATGAGCTCCATAGTATTAGTGTCTCGTCAGCACAGCTCCTGATTGGTTCTTGTTAATTGTCTGTGTTGTGCTCCGCCCCCAGTCCTGTTACACACTCCCAGATTTCCTCACTTGTTTTCTTTTCTCTCCTTTCAGACTTCTGTCCCCTCACACTGGACATCAACACAGCAAACAGATACCTCCGACTGTCTGAAGGGAACAAGAAGGTGACATGTGAGGGGACAAAAGCCAAATATCCTGATCATCCTGACAGATTTGACCACTGTGTCCAAGTTCTGTGCAGAGAGGCTCTGACTGGGACTTGCTGTTACTGGGAGGTGGAGTGCAGTGAACGCTTCATGAAGATTGGAGTCGCATATAAAGGACTGACCAGGAAAGGAGATGGTGGGGAGTGCGGCCTTGGATACAACGACAAGTCCTGGTGTTTGGTGTGGTCTCTTTCCCAGTACTCTGTGCGTCACAATAAGAAGGAGATTGTAATCACCGCCCCCTACAGCCCCAGAATAGGTGTGTTTCTGGACTGGCCTGCTGGCTCTCTGTCATTTTATAGGGTCTCACACACAATGACCCTCCTGCACAGGTTCAACACCTCCTTCACTGAGCCCCTCTATCCAGGGTTTGGGTTTGGTCTTCACTGCAGTGTAACAATCTGCCATCTGACACCATGTGACCACTGACCAGTACCCTCCACCGGTCACTTGATGTCCCCACAAGCTCAGGTCCTCTTTGGGTTTGTAGTTTGGGGTGAAATTAAATTTATAGGATGGGTGGGTTGGGGGGGCAGCACCTCTGTGATTGAATTTGTGGATGAGAATGCGGGGCGAGTGCGGCTGTCAGGGTCTCCATTATTATTGGGTTTGAGTAGCCAATCAGGTGTGTGTGTCATAATGAGGGGCGGAGAAACCTCAGACCTACCAATACCAGTCTGACCAGCAGGGGTCACTGTTGATTCACAGCCACATGTCCTTCAGGCTGACACCCCAACAACTACTGAGGCCCCCAAGTGTCACTGAATGTAACCTGTTAAGTAGGACAGGCATGTGGTCCTGCTGGATCAGCACAGCTGAAAGGCGCTATACAGACTCAGTATGGAGAGCTCTTGAATAGTGACTATATGTAGGAGCAGAGAGTGACAGATGGGACTGGAGTGTTGTCCACTCACCAGACATGTTGTGACCCTCCATTGGTCACTCATAGGGTCCTTCACTTCAGAATGAATTCACTGTGAATGTCTGAAGATGAGGACTCACCGGTCAGTCAGATGTCGGCCATACTGACAGAGTTTGGTGTTTAAGTTGATGTCACATTAAACTTTAAACTGCACCTCCTCCTTGTCCCCAGATTTGTCACTCTTGGTACCCTGAAAGCTCCAACATCTTCACAAAATGAATTCTTGGTCAGTTGGCACACACATGATATGGGTGCACATGTGTGGCTTTGCAGTGGACTGGCACCCCGTCCAGGGTTGGCCCACCTTGTCCACAAACCTGAAATTGAAAATCAGATAAGAAAGACAACAAATGGACAGAAGGGGTCACTGATTGGTCAGTCGCCAAACTACTGCCTCTTGTGGCCACTCTAAATATTACACAGCAATTCATACAAAAAGGAAATCTAAAAGATAAAAGCAGAAAGCATTCAGTGAAATCCTGAGCAGTGAAATATGAAAGGAGAGAATGAGAAACAATCAGAGAGTCAGACGAATGGAGACTTTAACAGGAGGACTGAGGGGTGGGACTGAAGTGCAGTGGCGCCCTCTAGTGGACACCCGCCATATTACACACATGGGAAAGGGGGGAGAAAAGAATACAGTGCAGTGTAAAAGAAATAAGAATAAAGTAAAAACACAAGAATAAAACACCTGACATAAAGAACTTTAAATATTATATCAAAACTAATTAAGATTTAAATGAAATAAGAGCAAAATAAGGGTGACACGATCACACAGTCACATGACCTTCAGAGCTGACAGCTGAGCTGATTCTTCTGTAGCCAAACTGCCCCCTCTAGTGGCCACTCTCAATATTAAATGAATGGCAAGGCTGAGGGGGAGGAAAGATTTGGGTTTGATCAAATGGATATTTAGTGCGGATTTCTTAATATTGTCATTAGCTTTAAGGAGAGTGCAGCTTTGTTAGGTTATGGAAGATTATCTATGAGAAAGGAACATTTATTTGAATTAATCTTTTTAATAATCGTTATGTATTAACAAAATACAAATCTAATAATTATTTACATTTTGTATAATAAACTCCCAGTGGTGTTTGGTGAATAAACAATAAGGATGACTGACATTTGTCAAATCTGCTCATCTGTGACCTTCTGACTTGTCACCACCTCTGGTCACATCTCCTGTGTTGTCTGATCTGAAGATATAACACTCCGTATTGATGATCCATTTCTTAATAGCGCTGGGAAAGTCAGAATATGACAATGGGGTGAGTAACAAATAAGATGTTGATTTGGATTGAATATTTGATTTGTAAGTCTAGCAGTGAAGTCGATCATTTAGACCTGAGCAGTGCTCTCCATTCCATATCTGAGTGTCTGTGCTCTGTCATGTGTCCCGTGCGCCCCTGTGTGTCCGCTGTGCCCTCGTATGCCCACTCCAGCATAACCCCCCCCCCCCCCAACACACACACACTACTGAGATGTACAGTTACTAATAAAGATGGACATTAAATGGCGAATTTGACACTCATGGACACCACAAGAAGTTGAAGTGCATTGAGGACCGAAGTCAGCTGTGATGTTTCATTTTGAGTTTGTTATTTTTTAACGAATTCTTTTGTAAATGGTATTGATTTTGTTGTTTTTATGGTGTGTTGATGAATATTTTGCTTATAAGTGTCATGTTTATATGTTTTGTTAGTTTTGTTTTGCCTTTTTTTTTCTGTGTGTTTCATGTGGAGCCCAGAGGGGCGGGGCCACTTGACACTGCAGCTGGAGCTCCGCCCCCAGGGGTATTTAAGAAGAAGCTTCAGATGACAGAGCCGCTCCAACACTAGGCTCTGTCCTGTCTGGTGGGCTCTGCTTGATGTTTTGTTGTTTGGTGGTCCTTTTGGTCTCCTGCTCTGGTTTAGGTTTGTTGGATTTTGGTCACTTCAGGTTTTTGCTTTATTATGCCTGATTTTTTTTTTCTTTGTAAGTATATTTTAATCCCTTCTTTAATTTTTAATATAATTATTTAAATGTTCAGTAAGATGTGTTTAATTTTATTGTGCCAGATATTTATTTTCTACATTTTCTACATTCTACATTTTTACATTTTCTCTCTTAGGAGACCCTTTCATCTAAAAAGAAATTAAAGTTAACCTCATTCTGGGTTCTGTTTGGGTACAAGTGTGACGGGGAGCAGTGGGCCCAATTGTTTAAATTATGTTCACAAAGGGTTAATGTGCAGGGCACCTTTTCCGAGTTTGTGACATTAAAAGTGGTGTCCCTCAGGGTCCGCACTGGGACTTCGTTTTTGTACTTTAGTGCTTAATAATAAATAATAATAATCCATTACATTTATATAGCGCTTTTCTCAGTACTCAAAGCGCTAAAATAGTGAGTGATACTTAGCTGATAGCAGTGTAGAAGCAGCACAGCACAACGGAGCCGGTAGGACAGGCGGGTGTGGTAGCGTAGGTGAGCGGCGATAGCAAGCAGCAGGAGGAGGAAGCAGGATTTGGATGTTCCAATACACAGCTATAAACAGTAACGCTTGGGAATTTCAGGCGTGATCGCCCCGGAGCCATAAGCCATAAGCCAGGTTAGTATGAACATCAGATCAGTTCCCGGTCGTAGGGTACTGTAAGATGAAACGGGAGCAGATCAGCATAGCGAATATAATCACGGAGACAGATCATCCCGAGGTGTTAGATCGCCAGGTACAAAGAAATGTTCGTAGGTCTCGTCCCGTGATCCACAGACTCAGCTGTTCCCAGTAAAGTGGAGTCCATAAAATCTGTAAATATTAAGCCAAATCCATGCAATTCCAGTCAGCTGTATCCACGAACTATACGTACAATAAACGAAATAAAACAAGTGTAAGAAAGTGCAAATTCAACGAAATTTTAGCTGCGCATACAATTTTCCAACCTCAAGAGGTTTTGCTAATGTGGACTCCTGACATACCTATAATGCCCATTCCACAAAATGCAAAACATATTCAAATATTACCTTCTGCAGCTACTGAACGAGTGACTCACTGGTGTGTGTACCTGTTATGATGGTGCTGAAATTCATGTCTATGACAGTTTAAACGCTGATGAAAAATTCAACCTCACCGAAGAGCAGCTTCGTTTCCTTCGTGCTTTGTTTCCTTACAAACCTCCCATAGTTTATAGAGACGCACAGCAACAATTAAATCATACAGATTCTGGTGTATTCTCAATTGCATTTGCTGTGTGTATTTCTTTAGGTATTGACCCAAGTGATCAAGTTTTTACTATTTCTTTAATGCGAAATCACTTACAAATAATTTTTGTTTCTCGACAATTGCTTCCATTCCCTGTCGAAAGTAGCAAACGGGCGACACCAGTTACAAGTATTCAGTGCAGTCAAAGACCTGTACGAAGTACGGCGACTAACACAGTCACTCATAAAAGGGGCGATGACTCGGTGTGGGAAATGGGGATTGAAACTACCTTGGAGGACATGCAATCAACGAGGCGATTAAATGAATTTCAAGAGACGTCTTCTAGGTTGGAAAAAAAGCGCTTGGCTGGTAAAACCATATATATATATAAATATATATATACACACAGGTGCTGGTCATAAAATTAGAATATCATGACAAAGTTGATTTATTTCAGTAATTCCATTCAAAAAGTGAAACTTGTATATTAGATTCATTCATTACACACAGACTGATGTATTTCAAATGTTTATTTCTTTTAATTTTGATGATTATAACTGACAACTAATGAAAGTCCCAAATTCAGTATCTCAGAAAATTAGAATATTGTGAAAAGGTTCAATATTGAAGACACCTGGTGCCACACTCTAATCAGCTAATTAACTCAAAAGCCTTTAAATGGTCTCTCAGTCGAGTTCTGTAGGCTACACAATCATGGGGAAGACTGCTGACTTGACAGTTGTCCAAAAGACGACCATTGACACCTCGCACAAGGAGGGCAGGACACAAAAGGTCATTGTTAAAGAGGCTGGCTGTTCACAGAGCTCTGTGTCCAAGCACATTAATAGAGAGGCGAAGGGAAGGACAAGATGTGGTAGAAAAAAGTGGACAAGCAAAAGGGATAACCGCACCCTGGAGAGGATTGTGAAACAAAACCCATTCAAAAATGTGGGAGAGATTCACAAAGAGTGGACTGCAGCTGGAGTCAGTGCTTCAAGCACCACCACACACAGACGTATGTAAGACATGGGTTTCAGCCGTCGCATTCCTTGTGTCAAGCCACTCTTGAACAAGAGACAGCGTCAGAAGCGTCTCGCCTGGGCTAAAGACAAAAAGGACTGGACTGCTGTTGAGTGGTCCAAAGTTATGTTCTCTGATGAAAGTAAATTTTGCATTTCCTTTGGAAATCAAGGTCCCAGAGTCTGGAGGAAGAGAGGAGAGGCACAGAATCCACGTTGCGTGAGGTCCAGTGTAAAGTTTCCACAGTCATTGATGGTTTGGGGTGCCATGTCATCTGCTGGTGTTGGTCCATTGTGTTTTCTGAGGTCCAAGGTCAACGCAGCCATCTACCAGGACGTTTTAGAGCACTTCATGCTTCCTGCTGCTGACGAACTTTATGGAGATGCAGATTTCATTTTCCAACAGGACCTGGCACCTGCACATAGTGCCAAAGCTACCAGTACCTGGTTTAAGGACCATGGTATCCCTGTTCTTGATTGGCCAGCAAACTCGCCTGACCTTAACCCCATAGAAAATCTATGGGGTATTGTGAAGAGGAAGATGCAATACGCCAGACCCAACAATTCAGAAGAGCTGAAGGCCACTATCAGAGCAACATGGGCTCTCATAACACCTGAGCAGTGCCACAGACTGATCGACTCCATGCCACGCCGCATTGCTGCAGTAATCCAGGCCAAAGGAGCCCCAACTAAATATTGAGTGCTGCACATGATCATACTTCTCATGTTCATACCTTTCAGTTGGTCAACATTTCCAAAAAATCCTTTTTTTGCATTGGTCTTAATTGATATTCTAATTTTCCGAGATACTAAATTTGGGACTTTCATTAGTTGTCAGTTATAATCATCAACATTAAAAGAAATAAACATGTGAAATACATCAGTCTGTGTGTAATGAATGAATCTAATATACAAGTTTCACTTTTTGAATGGAATTACTGAAATAAATCAACTTTGTCATGATATTCTAATTTTATGACCAACACCTGTAGACAAGCCGTAATTCTGTATATCTGGAAACACCTAATGTTGTATTCCTGATTGAAGTGTCGATGAAACTCCTCCAGTATATTTAATTTTCTTTTAGATTATCGGATGAAGTATGCAGCAAATGAAACGTATAAGCAAAGGTCTAAAAACCACTAAGGTCTGACCTCATTTAAACCTTAAAACTGCCTATTCCAAAATGCCAGGGTGTTTGTGGTCGTGTTGTCAGGTGCAGCTCTCAGGTAGACGTCATCTTTGTTTTCTTCTTTCAGCTGCTCCTGTTAGGGGTCACCACAGCAGATCATCTTCTTCCATATCTTCCTGTCCTCGTCATCTTGCTCTGTCACACCCATCACCTGCATGTCCTCTCTCACCACATCCATAAACCTTCTCTTAGGCCTTCCTCTTCTCCTCTTACCTGGCAGCTCTATTCTTAGCATCCTTCTCATAATATACTCACCATCTCTCCTCTGCACATGTCCAAACCAACACAATCTCACCACTCTGACTTTGTTTCCCAACCGTCCCACCTGAGCTGACCCTCTAATGTCCTCATTTCTAAACCTGTCCATCCTCGTTTCACTCAAAGCAAATCTTAGCATCTTTAACTCTGCCACCTCCAGCTCTGTCTCCTGCTTTCTGGTCAGTGCCACCTTCTCCTGCCCATATAACATAGCTGGTCTCACTACCGTCCTGTAGACCAGGGGTAGGCAACGTCGGTCCTGGAGTGCCACAGTATGTGCATGTTTTTATTCCAACCCAGTTCCTTAACGAGAACTCAATTATTGCTGATGAAGCACATATTGCTTAAGTGACATTTTGATGCTTTATTTTAGTGGTCTCGCTTGTTAAGGTTCTCCAACCTTAATTGCTTATTTCAATCTTAAACTGCTGCATTCAGTGTTTTAATTGCTCCTTATTAGCAATAAGATGTAAAAGACAAAGCAGCCAGCAGTTCTCCAGCTAGCTTTTTTCCAATTACATCTGTGTGTGTTCATCATGCACGGTTTGATTAATAAAACACTTAATAGAAAAATGTGACAGACTGAAAATGATCTGTTTTAGGCTTCAAATCATTTGGATGATATCCTTGGAAAGGAAAAAAATCTACGATATAAAAGCCTTACATTGCACAGACTAACAAGCCATAAAATTAAATAAGGTCTGAGATTGGCAATGATTGGTTTCTAATTAAGCAATTGGGTTGAATGAAAACCTGTAGCCACTGCGGCTCACCAGGACCGACATTGTCTACCCCTGTTTTACATCTTATTGCTAATAAGGAGCAATTAAAACACTGAATGCAGCAGTTTAAGATTGAAATAAGCAATTAAGGTTGGAGAACCTTAACAAGCGAGACCACTAAAATGAAGCATTAAAATGTCACTTAAGCAATATGTGCTTCATCAGCAATAATTGAGTTCTCGTTAAGGAACTGGGTTGGAACAAAAACCTGCACATACTGTGGCACTCCAGGACCGACGTTGCCTACCCCTGCTGTAGACCTTCCCTTTCACTCTTGCCGATTCCTGATCTAAATCAGGGGTGTCCAACTCTGACCCCAGAGGGCCGCAGTGGCTGCAGGTTTTCCTTCCTGACACTTTCTTAATCAGTAACCAATTTCAGATGTTAATTGACTTCTTTTCCATTCCCTTCTCTTTGTTAATTGAAGAATCCTCTGAATTGCTTCTATACTTCCTTCAATGGCAGCAAAATAAAAATGAGATATGAAGTGAACCAACGATTGACCAGCCAGGTGTTATCAACATGACCACTTGGGGTATCAAACTCCCACCAGTTTCACTCTAACCAGTTTCTTAATTAGAAGCCGATTGTTGTTGTTAATTGAACTCGTTATTTAATTCCATGGCTGTGCTCTCACTTGACCACAGCAGAAAGCAGATCAGCGTCACCGAGACCTTCATCTTTCTTTATTTTCTGATACTGTATGACAGCAAAGGTTATCTGGTCATGTGTTGGGTCATTTTGTATTTCATTACTGTTTGGTTGCTAATTAAGGAATAAAAGAAACAGATAAGGGGTTTGAGTCTTAAATAGCAAGTCAATTAAAATGAAGGGGAAAAAAGTTAATTAGCAGCAAAAATGGGTCATTAATTAAGAAAATGGTTAGAATGTAAACCTGCAGCCCTCCAGGATCAACGTTGGACCCCCCTGATGTAAATTAAACAAGGAAACAGTCAAGTCTCCATGTGCCTTGTGTGTTCTTGATAACGGTGATGGTAAGCAGGCGTGTGTGTGTGTAATGAATAGTTACCGTTCAGGAGAAGCCATCTATCTACACAAACAGCACAATATTGTACCTTGTTTAGCAAAGGCAAAAAATAAAAAATAAATATTAAAAGATAAAATGACTATGAACATGTCTAACTGTATTTACCTTATTACCTTAGTCTATCCCACCAGACTACCTTTCACTCGTCTACAGCATATCCAGCGTGAGGTATTCTCAGTTTTATGTCTAAACCCAAAGCGTCAAGTTCTTCATCTGACCGGTGCTGTAGACTCCTTGAGGAGAGGTTTGCTTCAGCCATACACCTCGATACACACACAGCCAAGGGACTGGCAAAGCAGGGAATGGGATTAACAGTTGGATCTGCAATCTTGGATTCTGCCTCACGTGTGATGAAGGGTGTGAGGCCGAGCGTCGGTGATGTGGCACTTAATTCTAGGGAGGCAACAGTGCAACACGTCCTAACAACACAGTCAAGAAGGATAAAGCAACAAAATGGCAACAGGCCACACTTACAATTTAGCAATAAAAACAATTTATTAATTGTCAATTCATTATTAACACCAAATGCTCATGTATTAATAATCTGTAATGTACAAGGCCTCCAAGAACTCAAAGTAAAGAAGCAGAAAAAATATTTAAAGCAAACCAAAATGTCAAGAACGTTCACATTGTAACAGGCCTGGCTCATCTTTGATTAACTCTGCTGATTATCAGATGAAACGGAGAAAGCAAGCTGATGAAATGTCGGCTAACAGGAACGCCGCAGAACAATCCCACCACTCAGGTGAGTCCTTCTGAATGAAGACAGACCAGGGAGGGCAGCTGGCTTTGTTCACGTCTTACAAGTCTGTCCTTCTCAGAGTGCCATCCACTTTGTGCTCCAGTCCCAAACTCCAAATGTGCTACGGGGTGCAGTGGGGTTGCCGATCTGGAACTGGCACTCTATACTGGGCTGATGAATGGTGCCATAAAAATCAACAAAAGTGTTTGATCACAAATGTCACATTACGTGTTTGTGTGATCTTTGTGATGACATTACAGTTTCAGAACATGCTAACTGATAAATAACAGACTTAGTCAGTGCATGGTCACAGATCTGAAATCAAAAACACATGAACTTTGAAGTCTCCATGTCACGGCTGTCCTCAACAGTCCACTCAGGAGTGACTGACAGTTCTTTCCACCAATCAGCTTTCTTCTGTTTTCAGTCGGTTCCTGCCTTTTCTGTGCTGTCCTTTCTGATTTTGTCCTCGTCACCTCTGCCACTGAGTGTATTTCATCGATGTCACCTCTTCATTTTGTGGTTTACTCATTTTATATTTTTCTGTCTTCTTGCATTTCATGGCCAATGTAACCTTTTTAGATAAGTCCTTATAAGAGTCAAGCTATACTCACACATTTGAGAACATCAATGACATGAAATGTAAAAAGAGTGTGGCCAGAAAATAAAACATAAACTTACAAAACACAGAAAGTCCAAGCAGAGTGAACCAACGGCGAGTAGTGAGGGGTCAAATTTGACCTTCAGTGATGGGGGTACAGAAGGGGCCATTTCTGCTTTTTGGAGTTTTCTGTCAAGTAAATGAAGCTGAAGTTTTGTGTAGCTGACACTCTCTCAGAGCAGAGCTTTCTAATCGTCCATCCTGCTGTTGGAGTTTATTGAGCTCCTGTGGCCTCCAGCTTGTAGTCTCAACGTGAAGAAACGTTGTCTTGGATATCGATATGAAGAAGGTGCAGAACTCAAACTGAAACCTGAACCAACACAATCAGAGTATAGAGCGTCCTTCACACACCACCCCAGGATATACTGACATGGAGCAAAGGAACATCTGTTATATTTTAAGGTTAATTTATCAAATTAACAACTGGGGTAGCAGAGATCCCTGTGTGTTTCTGCTTTGTCTTCCCTTTTTCTCTTCTATGTCAGAAAATAAAATCAGTTCATTTCATTTTCATTGTGTTGTGCATTCATTATGTTGTCCTATTTCTCATAAAATTATTATTATTACAATTTTAAATAATCTTCCTTCTATACATTAATTGATATTCTTCACAACTGTGGTCCTCCGTGCTAACCCTAGCATGCTGTTGTGATGCCCTCTTCATGTCTTAAACATTTCTCTTCAATCCCTGAATATTTCATTTTATTTGTATTTCGATCTTCTTAAATTCCCACTTTTGGACTCACCCTTGACACACAGCTGATGAATGTGTTTGGTTTGTAAAGACTCTCATCATTTATAAATGATAACCTAAATTAGTGTAAAAGTCTTATTAAGCCCCTCTACATTGGTCTGTCATGTGATGGCTCTCTTTTTAGTCCCCTGTCCTCCTCGACTGTACCTCTCCAGTATCTCATTGGACAGCACTGACTGTCACCTGACGTCACTAAATGACTTCTTTATTATCAGGGTTAAGAACGGCTGTCTGCACTCAGCCCAGGCGTCAGCCATCAGATGACATCCCAGAGAAGTTACAAGTTCATTGCTACTCAGATAAGGCCCCATCTCCAAAGCTCCGAAATAAAAATATTTCCCTTGTTGTCAGTGGTACGTCCTGGTAGTTGTCAAATCAAATCCACAGTGCAGTGCCTTCTCCATTTTTTCATTATTACATTGAACTTTTTCAGTTGTGATCTGTGGTTGAAGTTGTTATCACCACACAATACTATTGCTACCTCATTCTGTTGCTTGTATTGTTCACCATCTTATGTTACAGCACTGGCACAGAGATGATCAGTCCCTGTATGGCTGCCATACTGACAGTACAGCTTCCGAGTCCTTCATGAAATCTTTCAACATTCAGAACAGCTAAGTGGCTTACCACAAGTAGGCCAGTCATTTATGACTATGAAGGCCACTGCTGTCTGAAAAGCGTTAACCACATTTAGGACAACTATGAGTTTTTTTTTTCTTGCACCTATAAGTTGTTGAAGAAGATTCTTGCCGTTTGGGAAACGTGTTATATTTCAGTGTGTTCATTCCCGTGTGAGTTCATATCTGGCTCTGAGGTTACCTTATATGTAGGATCTGTTTGCCACTTTCCGTATATTTTCCACTATTCTTATGTATTTATTAAGTACATTCAACTAGAGTCCTTTACTGCATTCAGAAGATACTCCTTCATTTTTTTTGCTTGAGGAGCCATTGGAAAGATCATTTATCATTTCTGGGACAGGCTTTACTCCAATATGACTTTGCGTGTGTCTCAGAAAACTTTTTCTGGAAGAGTACCCTTTACCACATTAAGAACAGGTGTACTGCTTCTCTCCAGTGTGGATCATTCTGTGGCGCCTAAGCGCGCTTGGACGTGGGAACCGTTTACCACATACTGAACAGCAATGAGGTTTTTCTCCTGTGTGGCTTATTACAGTGGTGTGAAAAACTATTTGCCCCCTTCCTGATTTCTTATTCTTTTGCATGTTTGTCACACAAAATGTTTCTGATCATCAAACACATTTAACCATTAGTCAAATATAACACAAGTAAACACAAAATGCAGTTTTTAAATGATGGTGTTTATTATTTAGGGAGAAAAAAAATCCAAACCTACATGGCCCTGTGTGAAAAAGTAATTGCCCCCTTGTTAAAAAATAACCTAACTGTGGTGTATCACACCTGAGTTCAATTTCCGTAGCCACCCCCAGGCCTGATTACTGCCACACCTGTTTCAATCAAGAAATCACTTAAATAGGAGCTGCCTGACACAGAGAAGTAGACCAAAAGCACCTCAAAAGCTAGACATCATGCCAAGATCCAAAGAAATTCAGGAACAAATGAGAACAGAAGTAATTGAGATCTATCAGTCTGGTAAACGTTATAAAGCCATTTCTAAAGCTTTGGGACTCCAGCGAACCACAGTGACAGCCATTATCCACAAATGGCAAAAACATGGAACAGTGGTGAACCTTCCCAGGAGTGGCCGGCCGACCAAAATTACCCCAAGAGCGCAGAGACGACTCATCCGAGAGGTCACAAAAGACCCCAGGACAACGTCTAAAGAACTGCAGGCCTCACTTGCCTCAATTAAGGTCAGTGTTCACGATTCCACCATAAGAAAGAGACTGGGCAAAAACGGCCTGCATGGCAGATTTCCAAGACGCAAACCACTGTTAAGCAAAAAGAACATTAGGGCTCGTCTCAATTTTGTTAAGAAACATCTCAATGATTGCCAAGACTTTTGGGAAAATATCTTGTGGACTGAGGAGTCAAAAGTTGAACTTTTTGGAAGGCAAATGTCCCGTTACATCTGGCGTAAAAGGAACACAGCATTTCAAAAAAAGAACATCATACCAACAGTAAAATATGGTGGTGGTAGTGTGATGGTCTGGGGTTGTTTTGCTGCTTCAGGACCTGGAAGGCTTGCTGTAATAGATGGAACCATGAATTCTACTGTCTACCAAAAAATCCTGAAGGAGAATGTCCGGCCATCTGTTTGTCAACTCAAGCTGAAGCGATCTTGGGTGCTGCAACAGGACAATGACCCAAAACACACCAGCAAATCCACCTCTGAATGGCTGAAGAAAAACAAAATGAAGACTTTGGAGTGGCCTAGTCAAAGTCCTGACCTGAATCCAATTGAGATGCTATGGCATGACCTTAAAAAGGCGGTTCATGCTAGAAAACCCTCAAATAAAGCTGAATTACAACAATTTTGCAAAGATGAGTGGACCAAAATTCCTCCAGAGCGCTGTAAAAGACTCATTGCAAGTTATCGCAAACGCTTGATTGCAGTTATTGCTGCTAAGGGTGGCCCAACCAGTTATTAGGTTCAGGGGGCAATTACTTTTTCACACAGGGCCATGTAGGTTTGGATTTTTTTTTCTCCCTAAATAATAAAAACCACCATTTACAAACTGCATTTTGTGTTTACTTGTGTTATATTTGACTAATGGTTAAATGTGTTTGATGATCAGAAACATTTTGTGTGACAAACATGCAAAAGAATAAGAAATCAGGAAGGGGGCAAATAGTTTTTCACACCACTGTATGTGGTTATGAAGATTGCTTCTGGTTGAGAACAACATACCACATTCTGGACATCAATGACGTTTTTCTCCTGTGTGGATTCTTCTGTGCATCTGAAGGTGGCTTCCAAATATGAAGGACTTACCACATTCTGGACAGCAATGAGGTTATTCTCCAGTGTGTATTCTTCTGTGTCTCTGAAGGCAGCTTCTCCTTGAGAACGACTTACCACATTCTGGACAACAATGAGGTTTTTCTCCTGTGTGGATTCTTCTGTGCCTCTGAAGATAGCTTATACATGAGAACGACTTACCACATTCTGAACAGCAATGCGGTTTGTATCCTGTGTGATTTATTTTGTGCCGCTGAAGTTGACTTCCCCATGAGAAAGATTTACCACATTCTGGACAGCGATGAGGTTTTTCCCCTGTGTGTACTATTCTGTGCCTCTGAAGACTGCGTCTCATTGAGAACGACTTACCACATTCTGGACAAAGAGATTTTTCTCCTGTGTGGATTCTTCTGTGCCTCTGAAGATAGCTTATACATGAGAACGACTTACCACATTCTGAACAGCAATGAGGTTTTTCTCCTGTGTGGCTTATTATGTGGTTCTGAAGATTGGTTCTGGTTGAGAACAACATACCACATTCTGGACAACAATGACGTTTTTCTCCTGTGTGGATTCTTCTGTGCCTCTGAAGGTTGCTTCCCATTATGAAGGACTTGCCACATTCTGGGCAACAATGAGGTTTGTATCCTGTGTGATTTATTTTGTGCCGCTGAAGTTGACTTCTCCATGAGAAAGATTTGCCACATTCTGGACAGCGATGAGGTTTTTCCCCTGTGTGTACTATTCTGTGCCTCTGAAGACTGCTTCTCATTGAGAACGACTTACCACATTCTGAACAGCAATGAAGTTTTTCTCCTGTGTGGATTCCTCTGTGGTTCTGAAGACTGCTTCTCGTTGAGAAATACTTTCCACATTCATGACAATATGGTTTTTCTCCTGTGTGAATCTTCATATGTCTATTAAGATCACTGTTGTATGTTAATTGTTTGCCACATTCCAAACAACATTTTTTTCCAGTACGAATTTGGATTTCTTTCTCCACTTGTTGTCGATCAGTTTTGATGGTTTCTGTCTGTGTTGCTCCAGCAGCAGGGAGAGAACTGCACTGCCAAAAGGCTGCTGTCAGGTTCTCTGATCCCATTTCTGATTTCATTATACCATTCTCATTGTATTGAAGAGAGTGCTGACCAAATGAAGGTGGAGAGAAGCTGCCATTCTTCTGTAAATCTGAAAGAACACAAACATTTTAACTATTGTTTTTTTCCTAACACCTTCATCCAAGGTGACTTACAACATTTGAGACACAATTGGTTACATTTCTCTTATTCTTCCAACTGGAGCACAGACAGGTAACGTGACTTGCTCGAGGTCACATGGTGTCAATAGCTGAATTTGAACCTGCAACTTCAGGGTTTGATGTCCAAATTCCTAAGCACTACCCACGTATTAAAATAAATGAAACAGCACAAGTAAAGTGGTGGCACACTGGCTGGAATTCCTCACATTGAGGTGCCGTTTATGGTCTGGCCACTCCATGTGTGGTCTTTAGATGTTCTGCTGCTGTCTGTTCAATTTCTCCAACTTTCTCTCACATGTGAAAGACAGGCCTGATCTGATCAATCGATCACAAATAAAAATCAGACAATTTTCACTCCAAATGACTTGACCGATGATCAGCAAATTAGTTGATCTTAACATATGTTGTTGAATGATAAAACGTATACAAGACAAAGTTCCAACATTTCCAAAATACACAAACACATCCTTGCCAGTCTAACAGTTTTAGTGCCTTCCAACAAGAGATAACAAATTTGCGGTTTGTAATATATGTGCAAAAAGAAGTCAGTGATGGAGGATTCTCTGCTAACACTTTCAACAATACAAACCTTATTCAGCACCTGAGAAGTCAACACAAAAGGGACTGGTGTGAAGAATGAGCTGTTCAAAGGCTGAGGCGACCAGCAAGCTTAGTCTAGCTCAGTCGCCTACTCTCACTCGGCCTCCAATAATGGCAGCACTTAGAAAACTCAGCCTTATAATACGGACAGCAAGAACGCCAAAGACTTACTGTGACAGCAAAAACAGTGGAATTCGTAAGCCTGGACAACCAGCCACTTTCAGTTCTGGAAGATGTCACCTTCTAGATCATTTAGATCCACAATTCCATCTGCCAGTGAGTGTTTATTGACTGATTTATTTGTATAATTAATTTAACAGGCATTAGATTTTGTGACTAAAATCCCTTTTATTTGTATTTCAGTGAATGTGTAGGTAGATGGAAGGAAAGGGATACAGAGTTTTACCGAGCTGGAACATAAATATAAATCGTTATCAAGTGGACGTTGATTAGTTAGAAATTGTAATCAGCCCTCTTATTGGCTTCTTGGGTAGAACAGTATGAGCCTAGTTTTTAGACCTAAATCAAATAATACGAATTATACGAGTGTGAATAGTCACTGTACAGTTATAAATTCTGTAACAGATATGATCATTATAATGATTTTTCCCCCAAATTAAACAATGGTACAAGGACACGTATTTCACAGGTGATTGCAAATATCAAACACATAAACTACTTAGTGCCGGTGTCTCGACCACACAGACGCATTCGGAGCGACAGACGACAACCAAGAGATCCAAAGAAGCTCCGCGCCAACAGAACTGCAGAATGCATGATGAAATTGTCAAGAAAGATAAAAATGATATTTGAGTCAGCAGCATCAGAGGTGAATCTTTATCTCTGTGAACCTCATACCACAAGAGATGCTGGGCCACTGGCTATCTGGAGGACCAACAAAAGTCATCGTCCTACCTGTGCCCTCCTTATACGAGTGTGGACAGCGAGGGTCTGTTCAGTACGGCAGTGCACGTTGTGGATGACAGGAGGACCAGACTGTCCTCAGAACATGCAGAGATGCTTATGTTCTTAGATAAAAACTTGAAGCGTTCACCAAGACTGTCTTGTTTTCTTCTTGTCAGAGAAGACGGCTACAAATATCTAATCGAACATTTTATTTGATTAGAAATGTGGAGTATGATTAAGACTTGCATTTTGTTTTGTTCAGCTTGTTTTTGTTACATTATGTGTGCATTATGGGTAAATGTTCTTTGTGTATGCTCTATGCAGTAGCACTTTATTATAGAATGTGAAGTTTATGCCAGGCTAAAAATACATTTATTATTTAAAAAAAAAAGAAAAACAAAAACAGTATTATTAATATTGATATCAGCCGATCCTAATGGAATGGGTGATCAATATCAGCTCTAAAGACTCCAATCAGAGCCTTCCAACCCAATAATGTGTCTGAATTTGGTTTTTCTCTTAATTGTAATGTATGTGATGATGTTTACATCTTCCAGAACGTAACCTGGACTAAAAAATAAACACACAAATATATCTGCTTGTGTTAGGGGGGTACAGTGTTTAGCACAGCTACTTTATTTTTCAGGTGTTCTGGGGTCAAATCTTGCCCATAGTTGTTCTACATAGGGGCTGTGAAAGGTGTTTCTGGTTCTTCCCTTCATCACCATAAACATGCAGGTGAAGTGGAGTGGAGACTCCAAATTGACCCGATGTGACTGTGGGAGACGGAAGGGCCCAAGATCATCTCCTAGTGAAGATATCACACCACTGTCATCTTGCCCAGGCAATGCTGTCCCAGCAAGTTCAGGCTGAGAGCAGAACACAAGATGATGAAAGAAGACCCTGAGACCCCCTGAATGTCATCATGGCTCGTACAGGTAGCTCTTGTCACTGTTAAGGTCAAAGTGCACAAGATTACCATTAGACAGATGAGGCACATATTAGGTGTGCACTGGCTTGAGCAAATTCACTCTTATTTAGTGCACAGGGTGAGGATTTTATTCTTATTTATTTCATTTTGTGGAGATTTCTACCTTAACTGACACTTAATTTACGAAATATACATGTCTTTAACAAAATACGACTATTCATATTTTCATTGATCATAAAGCGCTGTTGGCCTAACATACGTCACAGCTTCAGTAAAAGCTTCAGGATGTTCAAGTCATGTGCTGCATATTTTACATTTTTCCTTAATCACTTAAGTTTTTCTAATTTATCATTTATTAGGTAAGCTATTGTTTGTTATCATGCGCTCGAGCAGGTGGTCTTTATCCAAGTTCAATTAACCGTGTTTTCAACTCTCATTTCAATCTTCTAAAAACATCAAAGCACCCACCGTTAGAATTTATAAATGCTCTCTTTCTTTTATATTTCATCACATTACTCACTTATTCCAACACTCCCAGGTGACTCTTCTCCTTCTCTCCCATTTCCTTCAGTGATTTTCTCTTCAGACTCTGATAACTCTGATTTCAGCTCTGCAGAATTCTCCTGCGTAGCCAGTCGTCCCGTATTACTGGACCAGGGCTGTAAACTGGATGGAGATTCTTCACAGACATCTTGCTTGAAAATATCCGCAGTTTCATGCTTTTGAAGTTCAAGACCAACGGATAAATCATTCAAATCCTCATCTTTAATGGCAGCAGTCACCCCCTTGCACTCCTCCTCCTCCTCTTTAAAAACTGAAATTCTTTCTTCGTGATCCTCCAGCTTCACACACAAATCCTCTGGTATGAGCCGCTCACAGTCCTCTTCTTTAATGTTCACCGTTCTTTCATCCACACCATCTTCTTTGGCAGAGGCCATGCTCTGTGGGAAACTCTTCTCTCTCTTTAAGTGTCTGCCCTTCTCTTCTCAGATTCACTTCTCACATGGACAGCCCTGAGCTGGAGGCCATAAGACACCTCAGTGTATGACCATGTGAAATGGGAAAGCCCTTTAAAAATAAAAGAAGTAGAATTAACTTTAAAGTCAGTAAAAATAATGAGCACACTTCAGGGTTACAGTGCCCTCCATAAGGATTGGTTCAAAGACACATTTTTCTTGATTTCCTCCTCTGCCTCACAGTTTAAAATTACAAATCTATCAATTCAGATGTGATCAAAGTGCACTGCAGACCTTCATTAAAGGGGATTTGCATACATTTCAGTCCCACCATGTAGATATGACAACACTTTATCAACACGGCACCATCATGTATGGACACAGCAATGGCAGGTCTGTTAAAACGTCATATTTAGGGCTTTGTTGGATATCCTCGCTGGAATTGAACTGCGCATCGGGAGCTTCATTCTGTTAAGTTGTTATATTCCATATCTTATATATGTGCTCCTATTTGTGGAATTACGGGACTTCATCCCGACTGGGAGAAGGACATTCGGGGTTTGAGGAGAGTGGGTTTGTAGGAGGTTACTCATGACGGGTGTGTTTTATGGGAGAGAAGAATAAAAAGTGTGTGGCTAACATCAAAGGTGTTGTGTTGTTATTAAGTTTAACATTCATAGTAGAGGATGGCTGCTAATTATAAAATCCAGCCTGCATTTCACAAGAGAAAGGCATACGAGAGCTGGAAAAATGAAGATTTAATATGGACATGGGTTACTGAGCTTAGAAATAAAAAACACGCACTTGGAGTTGGACTGTCGCTTACAGGGACGGCATTGAGATGTCAATTTGAGCAGAAGATCTGAACTAAGATGAAGGTGCGACTATTCTGATAGAAAGGCCTGATGTTGCGTTTAAAGGAGAAAAAAGATTTTATCTATGAGGATATTCAGATATTACAGAGTTAAAAGGGCGAGTGCAGTTTCTATGGTGGATTATATAATCGATTTGGAGCAGAGATACTCTTGATGGGTAATTCAACGTCAAATCATCACACTTTTGTACCTCATCATCACAGATTTTAATGAAACCAAATTTTCTGAAGATCTTTATGACATTATAAGGTAGCTTTAGTAAACAATTGGCCAATTTAAAATTTTTTTTTTACTATTCAAATTGAATATTATAATCACTCATAACATGATCATTATGTCATTTTGAGGATAGCATAGTATTTTCACAAACAATAGAGATGGAAAAGAGCTTTAAAACAACATGAGAAGCATTTCTGATTAACTTATATTTAGGTAGAAATAGCCAGTCAAAGTCCTAATCCAGCACAGTGTTCAAACTTTGTGATCTTAAATCTCCTTATTATTGTTGATCCAAGACACGTGCAATTTCAGTTTCATGGGTCACTCAGGTGACTAAATCAGCAGGCCAAGTCTCATTAAAATTTGTGACGATGAGGTCCATAAGTGTGATGATGTGACATGGAGTGACCTGCGTGTGTAGATATAACATGGCTGTCCTGATGCTGTGTGAGCTTTTAAGCTGCTGGACACGGCGTGTTTAGATACAAACCAAAGGCAGCTGCCATTAACAGCATGGATGGCACTTACTTTTGATTCAATGGAATTGGCGCAATGAGAATTTTTGTAGTAAAGTCAAGTCTTGTAACAATGGACATTACTGTCACACATGAAACTGCGTATTTCACCAGTCAGAGACAACACAACAGGAGGCATTTGCAACTTAGTCAGAAGAAATCGCCATTGCCAGGCAATAATCTGTTAGACAAATATGGTAGGAGATCAAAATGCATTATCGTCAGAGCACTGGGCTAAAGACTGCACACAAATAAATGGACAGGTGATAATAACAGAGGAGACTGGAAAAGAGAGGACTGTGAAGAATGAAACATCACGTCAATTACAAAGGAATCAAAATCAGGCACATTTAGTGTTTTGGTTGAATCTTTAGGATTAGCGGTAATTGATTCTACTGGCACACTCACAGTCTATGGAGAGAAATGCTTAGACAACGACATTAGTCAGTCTGACAAGAATGAAGTCAAAAAGTTGAGGAACTCAAACATTTCAAGCAGCAGAGCTTTCATATTTGGAGGTGGCAAAGTTGTGCATTCCACCAAACGAGTGAAAATTCCTGTAAAGATTGGAGAGACATGATGAGAGACAAAAACAGAAGTGGTGCCAGCTGAAATGTCAATGTTGTTAAGTATAACATCCCTAAAAAGGGCAGGGACACGTTTAGATAATGAAAATGACAAAGCAGTGATGTTTAATCAGCCAGTGACTCTTGAATTAACCAGCTCCGATCATTACTGTGTGAACATCTCAGAAAAAGAAATAAAAACGATGAGCATTGTGAACGTAAGATTCTAAGAGTCTCAGAAAACAGGAGTACAGGAGAGAAGTAAAAGGCTTTGTTAAACCTTCACCTCCAATGTGGACCTCCTTCACTGGACCGATTACACAAACTGATTCACTGCTCAGGATACAAAGAGTCAGAGTGGACTTCCTTACTTAAATAAATTGTTGAGAATTGTGAGACTCGCCTGAAATACAGCAAACCCAAACTCAGAGCAGCTGTTGGTTTGCCACTAGCCTATGAATACAATGAAACTGCGGCTACAGACTGACATGAACGTCAAACAGGAGTACGGGGTCTTCACGTCATTGACACATTCACACGTTTCAGTGCAGGAAGTGTTGTAAAGACAAAGAGACCATCAGAAATTGTGACACAATTCATTCATTCGTTCTCAGATAAGAGTACATGGAGCTCCTCAGAAACTACTTAGTGATAATGGTGGGGAATCAGAAAGATGGCAGAGAATTTTAACATTGAAACAAAGACCACCGCTGCATACAGTCCCTGAGGTAATGGACTACCTGAGAGACACAATCAGACACTCACAGAAATTATACAGAAAGTGATAAAGAATACTGGATGTGACTGTTTAGTGCCAGATTAGCGCCACTGGGCACTAATGGTAAAGAATACCATGCACTACCAGCAGCACTAGCTTGTGTAATGTTTGTATTTTTTATTTCCCATTAAACAAATCAAAGTCTCCCTGTTACAGTGAAACAGCACGAGCATCTTTCCTGATAAGAAAATACCAAAGAATGAAATCATTTTTTTAAATTCTATTATTGTAAAGCACTTTGGCCACAGCATTCCTATGTTGATTTAAATGTGCTATATAAATAAATGTGACATTTAAAATTATTTCTAATAGGTCTCAGTATGAGACAAACTGCTGGAAATGAAACCTGAACGCGCCCTGTAAAGTTACATCGCTCGACGCCACTTTAACAAAGTTTGCCGTTGACGGCTTTAGAGGAAAAAGTGAAAAACACAAAGAACACGCAGAGCTCGAGAAAAATCAGAAATGAACGACGGGGACGTGCGGGAGCGAGCGGCTGAACAAGCGCGTGCCCGACGGACAGCACAGTTCGGAGCATGCGCGAAATCAAAAGGAGAAACGGCGCGGAAAAGTGCACGAGCGCGAAGAGAGCAGAAGCAATCCCGAGTTAACGCGCCTCCGCCAAGTCAGATGTAGCATTACATTTCACGGGACACCGACCGGAAAATAAATTAATGTAGCACCAGCTAAAAGTGCAGACCCCCGTCATCCACAGTAAACTCGTGAAGGTGCGATTTGCTGTGCCACCTCCTCCTCCACTCAGCTCTAAATCCCCAACACTTAAAAGCGAACCACGCGGCGTAAGGCACCTCCTCAAAGTTAAAGCCGCTCAGCATGTCGCGATCTTCCTCACTGCTGGCATTCCCACCCGTACGCGATCCCCACGATCGACTTTGTCTCACCTTCCGCACCTTTGCTTGATCGTATGGCCGTGAAGAAGTCGGAGCGCGAGGTTCTCATAAGAGCAAACTAGTGATGGGCTGCTAGATGCTGAAGTGTGGAGCTCTCCATACGCCGCTATGACGCTTGTTTGAAATGCTCCTGTCACGTGAGTTTGAGGCACGCTAGCGTCATGACGTCATTGATATCTGCGCAGTCAGCAACCGATTGGTCAGCTCCTCATCTGCTGAACGGCTTTGGCTCAAAGTATAAAAGCAGTTGGCCCTGCTGCATCTGTAAGGTGTGCTGACGCGAGTTTAAATCCTAGCTGTGACTCGAGTATGGTCCCTGTCCAAAGTTTTAAAACAAGGACTTTTTAAAAGAGCTAAGTAGTACTTGTATGTAAGTTAACAAATACGTTTAGTAGACATTATGAACGATTCACATGGGTAACCTCGTTCCTTGTTGTGTAGTATTGTCCACCTACAATCTGTAACAAATTAATAAGCATATTTTGCGTAAGGCAGCACGTTTTATAACAATCCAGCGTCTATTCCACCCCATGTCGATCATATCACAGAGGCTAAGAAACGCTTCACCAAATCCGACTTGTATAAGCGCACGACACTCCTCATTAAACGTTTTTACTACTCAGTGATTCCCAGATCTGTAGCTGATTTGTATTTTTGATTTCCAAAAAGCAATGTGAGTAAAAGCGAGCTCTGCATAACTAATCACAACTGTCTTTAAACAGAATCAGTGCAATCGACAGCGTCTTCTGCAGTTTAGGGAAAGCCTCGGGATTTCTGCGTTAATGAGACAAAAGTGTTGAAAAGAAACTTTACGAATTCATCCAGAGGTGGACATGAAGATCACTCAAGTACTGACAAGAAGGAGCAGCTGGATAAGCACATCTGGAGCCAAACTTTCAAAAAAGGTCTGACTTTGTCAGCAACATCCTTTCCTTGTGAATTCATCTTTTCAATGGGGGGTAAATAAGTAGTCTTCCGTAGTGCAGCACAACAGATTAAAAGATTGATGGAAATAGAATTCTTGACAGACTAAGCTTTTGTTGTTTCTGTTTTCTTAAACCATCTTCAGTCCCACAATCCCCTGCGGTCACTGACACGTTTAACGTTCCCTGCTCCTCACCTGTCGTGTTACCCAAAGCATCAACACGGAGTTTCATTCAAGACTTTGAAGGCATACGTGTTCTATAATAATAATAATAATAATAATAATAATAATAATAATAATAATAGTAAACTGGCAGGAATGAGAAAAAGCTCAAGATGGTAATATTTATGAGAAGAGCCCTCATGGCATCAGGGCCGCCGCACGCGTTACACTGGGGGGCAAATGCAATGGAGAATACCGACAATGTACACCTTCAGAAGTGGAATAAATCGACTGTACACTGAAGCATTCCGTTGCCAAACGTAAAATACAAAGGAGAAGATTTCAGATAAATGATGAGATTTGTTAATTATAAACAATGCAATATAAGTATTATATGTGTTATTACTCTTTCATTTATTCACACCAAATTTTACATATCTAAATGTAAATGAATATTGGTAATATGTTTATAATTATTATCATTAAAATACACTGTCAAAACATATTAATGAACAAACTGAGACACATTGGCCTTTTATCACAAAGCGTGTGCGCTGTCATTTAGGACACAATACATTGTTAACGTCACGCACTCTCTACTGACGAAAACACAGAAACAGCGCAGTCCATGTAAACTCACAGCCTGCTTGATTTCTGACCTTATGATTATTTTTCAATATCATATAAATAAACTCATTTTAAGAGGGTGACAAGTCTGTCAGTTCAATAAGAGCTCCGTTTAAAGTGTTTGCATATTCAGAATATAAAACAGAATCTCAATGAAGCGGGACTCGTGAGTAGTAACGAATAATATGTGACACTGAGAAATTATAATTCATAATAACGGGAACAAGTAAAATCTACGACTTCCTAAAACGGACACTGTAAACGTAGATATTTCAATAACTAATTTAGGAGGCTTGTGTGTTCATTTCAATGTCGATTTAAGAGCTCAGTAAGCCACCTGTTGTACTAAACGGCAGCTCAAACAGCACTTAACAGTAAATAGTCTAACAACTCAATATCAGACAATGAAACGAAGAGGCCGCGCCGCATAAGACAATGAAGGCTCACGCTGTCCTGCTGCGTGTTTGGAAGGCGCTGATTGGCTGAAACTGTTTATAGCGAATTGTCCCAAAGTGCCGTATAGCGATCAGAAACGCAAAGACATATTTAACATTCAAACTACCGACACATTTTACATACATGATGTGCCGACTGGGGACCCTATAGGGAACTCAAGGATAATTTAACATAAGAAGCAATCATTATGTTTTCTCCGGGCGCTCCGGTTTCCTCCCACAGTCCAAAGACATGCAGGTTAGGTGGATTGACGATTCTAAATTGGCCCTAGTGTGTGCTTGGTGTGTGGGTGTGTTTGTGTGTGTCCTGCGGTGGGTTGGCACCCTGCCCGGGATTGGTTCCTGCCTTGTGCCCTGTGTTGGCTGGGATTGGCTCTAGCAGACCCCCGTGACCCTGTGTTCGGATTCAGTGGGTTGGAAAATGGATGGATGGATGGAAAGATAGCCAGACAGGCTGCTGTTTGAAACTTATGTTCTCTACTTTACTTCTTTATCGAACCCCAAACGCCCCAAACACCTTTTATGTTACATTTCAGCTTCCAACTATGCGGCAACTCCAAAATACCAAAAACACAAACATCCAATCTTAATACACCACATCATAATAATAATTCTTTGCACGTATATAGCGCTTTTCTCACCACTCAAAGCGCTTAGCAATTGCAGGTTAAGGGCCTTGCTCAAGGGCCCAACAGAGCAGAGTCCCTTTTGGCATTTTGCAGGATTCGAACCAGCAACCTTCTGATTACCAGTGCAGATCCCTAGCCTCAGAGCCGCAACCACATCACCCCCCTTCAGTTCCATAGACACCCCGTAATACCCATTTCGTATGATTCACCACACTTTCTCAGTGAAAGCATATCATCTGAACACCTTCCCATTAACATCAAACATATCTATCTGGTTGTCTTTTGATGTCCTTTCTCCATTTTAAGGATCATAGCCCTTAGGTGGCCTAATCACTCTCTGGGATCTACGCAGCGCTGAAGACTCCTCCACAAGTTCTGTTCTGTCATTCAAGTTAGAGCTGACAACAACAGCAGCATCAGTGTTCATTTCTTCCTTATGAATAATCCTGGATGATGCACTGCTGTTACAATACAATACAGTTTATTTTTGTATAGCCCAAAGTCACACAAGAAGTGCCACAATAGGCTTTAACAGGCCCTGCCTCTTGACGGCCCCCCAGCCTTGACTCTCTAAGAAGACAAGAAAAAACTCCCAGAAAAACCTTGTAGGGAAAAAAAATGGAAGAAACCTGGGAAAGGCAGTTCAAAAAGAGACCCCTTTCCAGGTAGGGTGGGCATGCAGTGGGTGTCAAAAGAAGGGGGTCAATAGAATACAATACAATACACAGAACAGAACAAATCCTCTATACAGTATAAAATAAAAATTTTAGAAGTACGGAGCAGAATTTAACAGTAGATGATATATCCCATAATATGATTTGGATTTGTTTAGAGTCCTGGAGACCTCATCCATCAAGTTGCCTCCCCCATTTGGCCATTCCACGGCTGAAACACTGCAGGGCCAGCCAATCCGATGACAGGACCCCTCTTTCCCATGATTCCTGTGATCCTCCATCAGGGATGACTTTACCTTAGGCAGGCAAAACAACTTGGCAGGTGAGCCGTGGCACCAAGTGCCACATTTGAGTACCGAAAAGAGAAACAGAATAGGTGAGGGATAGTATCCAATTATCCTATTAGTGTCTGGAGTGTCAGTTTGTGCTTTATCAGCTCCTTCAGCAGGTGGCCTTACTGTAAAACGAGGTCTCAGTTGATCACAGTGTCTCCGATAAGTACAATCCGAGTCATTTCCTTTAATTTTGTAACAAACCGGTCCCGCTTGTTCAGTTACTGTCCCAGTTGGTCCACCTCCTGTGGTATTCCTAAAATGTACTGCATCATCTGCACTGAATGACTTATTTACTTCATGTTGGTCCTGATGGAACTTCTGCAGCGACTGCTTCTTTTACTGCAACATCAACATCAGGCTTAATAAAATCCAACCTGGTTCGAAGAGCAGGAGACGGACCTGTTGTACAGTTAGGAGGAGTGTGATATTACATTAAGAATAATGACACTTTGTCTTCAATATCTAGTGATAAATGTGCCAGCTTTTTAATTCCTCCTTTGAACATCTGCACATCCCTTTCAGCTCATACATTGGTGGCTGGGTGTCCAGGAGCGCTAGTGATGTGTAGGATTCCATTTTGCTTCACAAAAGTTTGAAACTCCTCTGAAGTGAATTGCATGCCATTGTCTGTAACTTTGTGTTCTGGCAGACCATAAGATGCAAACCGCCATCTCAATCTGGAAATTGTTACTTTAGAGGTAATATTTGGCATCCTAAATACTTCAATCCATTTAGAATAGCCATCCACAATGATGACAAACATGTTATTTAAAAATGAACCTTCAAAGTCAAGGTGTAACCTTTTCCAACAAGCACCAGGGAGTTCCCATCGGTGAAGTGGAATTTGTCGTGGCATCTTTTGTTCAACCTGACATCTCTAGCACTGCTTGCAGACCTGCTCAATGTCGCAGTCTGTTTTTGGCCACCATACATATTTACGAGACGGAGATTTCATTTTCGATATTCCTGGGTGTCCATTGTGGAGCTCTGCTAATGCTGCTTCTCTCAGTTTCAAGGCCACTGCTACTCTCATTCCCCATAATATGCAACTTTGCTCAATTGAAAGTTCATCTTTTCGAATGTCATATGTTTTTCAGTTTTACACCTTCCATAATAAATATGAGAACCTTGGACAACTCACTGTCTGTGTGCGATGCTCTCACAACTTGCTGGGCCTTTAATGGAGCATCTTGTGAATGTTCAACTAATAGGAAGTGAATCTCTTGAGACAAGGCCCTTGTCGCAGGATCACACGTTTCTGGAAGGGGAAATCGTGAAAGTCCATCGGCTTTGCCGTGTGCCTCCGAGGATTGATATTCAATTTGGTAATCATAAGCTGACAGAAGGATGGCCCATCTCGGCATATGAGCAGCAGCCATTGAAGGTAATCCTTTGTGTTCTCCAAATAAACTTAGCAGTGGTTTATGATCTGTAACCAATTGAAATTTCCTCCCCCATAAATACTGGTGACATTTGTTGATTCTGAAAATCAAGGTGAAGGCCTTTTATTCGATTTGCAGGAGCCAATGTGCGAGATGCATACACAATATGGTGCTCTACTCAGGGTGGCACAGTGTGTTGAATCTCAGCTCCAAGGCCGTGTGCAGAAGCGTCACAAGCTAGGATGAGGGGCAGACTTGGGTCATAATGCACAAGGACTTCACCACATGTCAGCAACTCTTGACATTTACTAAAAGCATTTTGTTTCCGTTGGTTCCACCTCCAGGACACATTTTCTTTTAATAGTTCATATAAAGGAGCTAGTACTGTACTTTGATTTGGCCCACATTTGCCATAGTAGTTTACTAGTCCTAAGAAATTTCTCAAGTCCTTCTGACAGGTGGGAGCTGGAACTTCCTGTATGGCTTTAACTTTGTCTGCTGCTGATGGATAAATCCCCTTACTGTTTAACACATGTCCCCGATACTCAATTTGCATCTTGCTAAACTCACATTTTGTCTTTTTCACCCTTAAGCCACTCTCCTGGAGATGCCCCAACACCTTCTGAAGGTTTACTAGGTGCTCTTTTTCAGTTTTCCCTGTAACCAACAAGTCGTTCAGATATACTACAACCTTCAGGTCTTTCATGAGATTCTCCATTATCCTTTGAATAATTGAAGGTGCAGAACTGACACCATACGGTCAGTTGTAAACCAACAATCCCTTGTGCGTATTCATGGTTACATAGTTTTTTGACTCTTCATCCAATAGCGCCTGTTGATAGGCTGAGGCTAAGTCAATTTTTGAGAAGATAGTCCCACCACTAAGCGTGGCCATTAGCTCCTCTATACATGGCAGAGGATAAATATCTGAGGTACATGCCTGAATTACCGTTAACTTATAGTCTTCGCACAAGAGAATTGAATTGTCCTTTTTTAAAACAGGAACCACTGGAGATGCCCATGCGCTACGTTTCACCGGTGACATGATGTTGGCTTCCTCTAACCTGTCCAACTCCTCCTCCTCCACTCTTTCCTTCACTTTGGTGGAACTTCAGGGTTTACTATTATCGTAGCCTTAATACCAACTCCTCTTTGAAATCATCTTTGTAACATTCCAACACTGCCTCAGTCGATTCAAGATGTGGTTTATCAGTTTGACTTATCATTTTAATTGGCCTCCAATTTAATGTAACTTTGTGGAGCCAGTTTCTCTCACATAAGACAGTTTGTCATTTTGTTCCTCATAGTGTACAATTGCATCCCATTTTCCAAGCACAACCATTTTTCCCCTGTATATGTTTTTAGTTTTACATTAGTAACTTCCAAAGTCTTTCCAGGGAACATTTCCTTAAATAACTGATCAGGCATGATTCAAACAGCAGCCCCTATGTCTTTTTCTATATCTATACCCTTACTATCAATCACAAAGGTTGATTTTGGTCTGTGTGTACCGTGAACATGGGCTACTCACTCGGTTCCATTTCCACATATTTTGTACTTTTTCCACAATCAAAAAATTTAACTTTTTGATTTGTTTGAATTACTTAACTAATATCTCAAAATTTAAATAACTGAGCTGTGTTTTATGCAAAAACATAAGGCACTTTAGTAACATGAACATAACTAAAAATATTATTGTAAACACTAAAGCCACCTTTATTGTATTTACAAAACTGCATTTAGTAAATCGCACAAGGCAAGTATTATGGTTAGTTTTTGTCCATTAAGGGTTTTCGTAGCTCAGAAGTTTACACATGCTCATAAGCAGAAAGTCATAGAGTTATCCACTCCCAGTTCCTTACGGAAGTGCTTATTGGAACAAATGAGAAGAGTTTGCATACTAAAAACACTTATCGTTTACCTGAATGAGGGTCCTGAAGACATCAGTACCTTGTAAGTATGCAAACACATGTTTATTGTAAAAGGCATGCTTTACGGAGCACAGTTTTCTGTTTTCCTTGTAAGTACTTCATTTATGTTGACAACATCTTTTCTAGTTACTAAACACAAACGTTTTTCAGAATGTATTGTGTGTGTGATTAAAAGTAAAAATGCGAGAATATGTCATTTTAACCACGTGGCCAACAACAACATTAGGTAGTAAATTAAAGTTTGGGTTCATTAACAAATTTCTTTAGCCACCAAAAGTATTGGGAATCATTTGAAAAATACTTCTTATTATTGAAATGTTTTCTTGCACTAAATATTGATTTCTTGGATGAAATATTGTTTACTCCTATCAAATTTTAACTGCGCCTGATAAATTGTAAAGGGCATTGATATCTTTGTCAGTGTTACCGACCTCAGGCCTAGGGGAACCTGTGCCAGGTACAAGTCACTGTTGCTACAGGGTGTAGCCACAGCAATATGGTGTAACGCATAAAAGAAACAGACAGCAGTCCCAAGTCTCAGACCATACTTCTCTGTTCTCTTCTACTTTTATTCTCCTTTTCCCAGAAATATATATATGCTTCAATGGTGCAAGCCAATTTAGTGTAAACACATTTACTTTGAGTACTTGATTAGAAAGCAATGTCCCCAGAACAGTTCTGTATCTACACATTGTGTGTAGATAAGATACTAAATCAAAGAAGTCTGACTATTCAAAGCAGGTGACTCTTTAGCAAGACAGGTAAATATTTGTGTCCTGTAGATAGCCATCAGCAATAACCTGTAGCAGAATTTTCCAGAAATTCTGCCTTTTCTTTAAAACACTGGTTTATAGCCCATTACATCAGCATAGTGTAATATACCAAATAATTTAACTGCTTTGCTTCTACTATACATAAATAATTTTTTTGTGTTTGGTGTGACCAGCCATTTTTTTTCCTTAATTGCTTAAACACTTTAACACAATGTTCATGATATGTGTTTTCAGGAGGACATACTGTATACTGTATTGAGGAATAATTTGGAAGTGTGGCTTATTAAGTAGTGGTAAGTAGCATTTTATGGTGTTTCTTTGCTTGTTAAAAATGCAACACTGAGCTCATGAAAAATATATATTAAGCATGTGATGTTCTTTTTTTATTATTACTTTCAGTTCCTTAAATGTGGAAGTATATAGATTGTGGTGAAGAAAAATCAGGAACATCATGGCAGCCATACAAGGTATGTGATTTCTATAGCACTACACTTTTTAAATTCAGTCAGCCAAGTTTTATTTGTGTACACAACAAACAAAATATTGCTTTGTTTCAAAGTTTTAAAGAGATTTGGAGCTAAAGGTGTGTTCGTGAGATGGTGTTGGACTGGGGCAAGTGCTTCTTTGAAGATTTAAATTTATGTAACATTTATGCACAAGATACTACATAAACAATATAGTTCTATATTTTATAAAGCTGTAAGAAATCCCTGCATTCAAGGACTTGTGTTTGTGTATTTATGTGTGGCTTTCTAATTGACTAAACCACTAGGTATTATTATAAAGCAAAAATGTTTGGGACTAAAAGTTTTAATTTTATCTATTTTTTAAATAATCTTTTACTACTAATGTCTCAGTGCCAGCTGGCTAATTAATGTGGGGTGGTATTGTTATTGATGTGTATCTTGTAAGCATGCTCTACATATTTATAAGATGAATAACTGTAAGGTTGTTCCTTATCTTTTTGCTACAGAACAACCATATTGAAATGAGAAGAGCTTGCTTACTAAAAGCACTTATCGTTTACCTGAATGAGGATCCTGAAGACATCATAAAAGAGTACCTTGTAAGTATGCAAACACATGTTTATTGTAAAAGGCATGCTTTACGGAGCAATGTTTTCCAAAAAGTTTTTATTCCATGGACCAGAAATCTGTAAACATTTTCCCACATGTTTATGTGGGTTTACTCCAAGTACTCCAACAATCCAAAGACATAGAAGTTAGGTGAATTGGGGATGCACATATGGTCCTGTGATATTTGGGTGTATGAGCTTGATTGTCTAGCTTGTTTTTCCAACTTGTCTGCCCTGGGATCAGTACTTGATGGACTGATTGAGTGTGTTAAAGGTCTTGGGATGAAACGGTTATTGATCCTTGAAGTTCATGCAGGGAAGGCTCTGAAGCATTTGCTGAATGGAAGAGGTTCAAATAGACTGTGCTCAAGGCTGACTACAATCCATGCAGATACTGGTAGCTTTCCTGAGGCAGCGTATGCTATAAATGTCTTGCAGGGTTGGAAGCTGTATCCTGATCATCCTCTGTGTTCTCGACACAACTCGCTGTAAAGCCTTCTGAACAGCTTCTGCATAGCCATGATACCACACTCAGATATAATAGGTTAAAATATTTTGAGTTTGCACTGAGAGTAACAACGCTAAAGTAGCTATGGTATTTGGAATAGTTTGGTCATTCCGTGCATCATTATATTGTTACAGGTTGATTACAATCAGGTGCCTTAAATTTATAATCGTTAATTTCAGAGTAGTTGATAAAGCCTGCGCCATGGATGTGAATCTAGAAGACAAAGGGAAACCACACAGGATCAATAGCACTGTTTTGATGCTGGGTATGCCAATTTTCAAAAACAGGCAGAAAATTGCATACTCAAGGAGGGTAGGCTGCCGTGAGAAGCTGCGTGGCTTTACACCAAGTTTAGTTTTTATACATTGTGATTTAAGCGTGGAAACGGGCGTATGCACTGTTTATACATGAAGCCCCTGCTCTTACCAGGTTTGAAGTGTATCACTTAATTTGAAATCTAAATAAAACTGTTCAAATATCTTTTTACAGTCCGTCTTTCAGTAGTGAGGCACCAGTCTATGCTAGCCTAACTACCAAAGCATGAAAAGTAATTTACCCACTTTTACTTTTGGCCAAATTTTATTTTAAAAAATGCATCAGAAACTAGAACTAAGAAAGAATCTGTTTTCAAAAGGAAGTATTGTTGCCATGTGTTATTGGTAATGATTTGTCTCTCTTGAATTTTTTTTCACGGATATTGCAGACAGCCAGGAAGCCATGAACCAGACAACCACAGGCATATTCGTCATCATACATGAAGGAGCTGAACCCACTGATGACTTTCAGGATGTTGGAATAATTATTGAAGGTGTTGAAGTGATGCACAACCTACACAACATTGCAAATGCATTTGTTATTTTGTTTGGCACAATGTGTGCACTGAATTTGAGCCACCCACAATATTTGAGATATACCTGTGAGGTTCTGCAAAAGATAGTGATGGGACAAGATGGAGCCAAACTATCAAACAAGGCCCAAGTACTAAAAAACAAACTGTTTGAAGCGACAGCTTAGGCTTACGGGATGCAATAAGAGTTGCACACCACAATTTATTTGTGTTTGTTTTTTTGTTGTTCTTTTCCTAACTAATCCTGTTCAAAGGAAAAATTTAAGGCACTTTGTTTTTTTTTTGAAAAGGGACGGACTGTTTTTTGTTGCCACCGCTGTTAAATGTGATTTCAGCCTATTTTCCATGATTTTTATCAGTGTTATAAAGACCAATATATCATTTTATATAATTTTTTTTATTTAATGTTTATATTGTTGTTTTATATAATTCAACTTTGTATTTTGTAGCTTTGTTAATAAATGCAGTTTAAAAGGCAACATAATTGTTTGTATTTTATAGGTGAATTGTGTGCAAAAGACACCCATATACTTTGTTAAACCAGCTAAACAAAAAGTAATCCATATTAAACAGATCACTTACTGGGGACTATTCAGAAAAGTGCCATTAGTACTGCTAACTACACTAAGTAAAGACAAAATGCTGTGATATTACTTTTATGTTAATTCATTTAGTTCATTCTACTAAACATTCATTGGTCCAGCAAAGTAAAACGATGTTGAGATTGTGTTTGTTAATTTAATTTGTTGAACATAAAAAAAAAATCACTTCATCTAACTTGACCACATTATGTTGACTGAGTGTAAATTGTTTAAGGAGATAATACTGCAAAATATTATTCTTAGTTTACACAATCCTGTGGGAATCCTGTGGGGGGTGCTCCGGGAGTATGGGGTACCAGACCCCCTGATAAGGGCGGTTCGGTCCCTGTACGATCGGTGCCAGAGTTTGGTCCGTATTGCCGGCAGTAAGTCGAACCCGTTTCCAGTGAGAGTTGGACTCCGCCAGGGCTGCCCTTTGTCACCGATTCTGTTCATAACTTTTATGGACAGAATTTCTAGGCGCAGCCAGGGCATTGAGGGGGTCCGGTTTGGTGGGCTCAGGATTGGGTCACTGCTTTTTGCAGATGATGTTGTCCTGTTTGCTTCATCAGGCCGTGATCTTCAACTCTCTCTGGATCGGATCGCAGCCGAGTGTGAAGCGGCTGGGATGAGAATCAGCATCTCCAAATCCGAGACCATGGTCCTCAGCCGGAAAAGGGTGGAGTGCCCTCTCAGGGTTGGGGGAGAGATCCTGCCCCAAGTGGAGGAGTTCAAGTATCTCGGGGTCTTGTTCACGAGTGAGGGAAGAATGGAGCGTGAGATCGACAGGCGGATCGGTGCAGCATCCGCAGTAATGCGGGCTCTGCATCGGTCTGTCGTGGTGAAAAAGGAGCTGAGCCGCAAGGCAAAGCTCTCAATTTACCGGTCAATCTATGTTCCTACCCTCACCTATGGTCATGAGCTATGGGTAGTGACCGAAAGAACGAGATTGCGAATACAAGCGGCTGAAATGAGTTTCCTCCGCAGGGTGTCTGGGCTTTCCCTTAAAGATAGGGTGAAAAGCTCAGTCATCCGGGAGGGGCTCAGAGTAGAGCCGCTGCTCCTCCGCATCGAGAGGAGTCAGATGAGGTGGCTCGGGCATCTGATCAGGATGCCTCCTGGACGCCTCCCTGGTGAGGTGTTCCGGGCACGTCCAACTGGGAGGAGGCCCCGGGGAAGACCCAGGACACGCTGGAGGGACTATGTCTCTCGACTGGCCTGGGAATGCCTTGGGATTCTCCCGGAAGAGCTAGAAGAAGTGGCCGGGGAGAGGGAAGTCTGGGCATCTCTGCTCAAGCTGCTGCCCCCGTGACCTGACCTCAGATAAGCGGGAGACAATGGATGGATGGATGGATGGATAGTTTACACAACTCAGTTATGTGGAAATTGTTGACATAACTCAGTTAAGTAAATTCAGCAAGAAATTTTTTAGAGTGATAAGTAAGCCACCTGTTGTACTAAACGGCAGCTCAAACAGCACTTAACAGTAAATAGTCTAACAACTCAATATAAGACAATGAAACGAAGAGGCTGCGCCGCCGACAATGAAGGCTCACGCTGTCCTGCTGCATGTTTGGAAGGCGTTGATTGGCTGAAACTGTTTACAGCGAATTGTCCCAAGATGGAAGTGCCGTATGGCGATCAGAAACGAAACGAGACATTTAACATTCAACCTACTGACAGATTTTACATACATGAACTGCCAACTGGGGTCCTTGGGGGACCCAAGGATAATTTAATATAAGTATCAATCATTTTAGCAAAATCACAAGGATTTCCATCCATCCAACCATAAATTCTCCAACACGCTATAACTACAGGGTCACGGCGGTCTGCTGGAGCCAATCCCAGCCAACACTGGGTGCAAGGCAGGAAACAAACCCCGGGAAGGGTGCCAGCTCACCACAGGGCGCACACACACACACACACACACACAAAGCACACAGTTGGGACAATTTACAATTGCCAATCCACCTAACCTGTATGTCTTTGGACTGTGGGAGGAAACCCACGTAGACACGGGGAGAACATGCAAACTCCACACAGGGAGGACTCGCCGTCATAAGGATTTCCTTTCCTTTCAAATAACAGTAACTTAAATGTTATTCGTTACTTGTTTGAATGTGTGTGTCGCACCTTTAAATTTTTGTCACTTGCCTTTTGGGGCCATCACTGGATAAAATTAATGCATTTAAAGGTTGCGTTAAAATGAAGAATGTACTATACGATAGTAAGAGTTAAATAAAATAAGACACTTCACTCTTGGAGCCCCGACTCTTTCAATGAATATTCCCTTTTCCACTGTTTCATTATAATCGCTCCTGTTATTAATATTATTATTAATCTTCATCTTTTTCTGAGATCACATTTAACAGCCCAAGGTTTGAGGTTCACGACCGTTGTAGTTTTTAAAAAAAAATTGAAAACGAGCTTTGTTATTTATCCTTAAATATTGTCTTTGTTCTGATTTAATTAAAACGGAGTAGATGGAAAATAAAGGTTTATCCCTGTACTTTGCGGTAATGTAGGTAAGCACATCTGAGAATGAAAAGACGAAATCCTTACCTCAACAGAGTCTATTTTTCGATCAAGTACTGAAAAAAATGGCATGTCAGATTAAAATAAAAAAAGAAATATGTACATCGGTTGCACATAATAAAATTCTTTTTATCAAAAATAATTTAGCTTAATGCACTAAAGTGACATATCCTGAAACAACGTGATATTTTAATATAAAATGAATTAAACTTTTTATTCGATTAAATTATGTTATGTTATATGAACACGATTCATCTTAATAAAGCATAAAATTTTAACAATTGTTTTACAAACTTTTCTTAAAAAAATGCATCTCACCGAGTTACTTAGCTATAACCTCTTTAGGTTGTCAATTAGACTTGTTCCAGTATCATTTTATAGTTCATGTTCAAACTTATTAATAAGAAATAAACAGGTTTGCTTACACCGAAAGTAGATAGATAGATAGATAGATAGATAGATAGATAGATAGATAGATAGATAGATAGATAGATAGATAGATAGATAGATAGATAGATAGATAGATAGATACTTTATTAATCCCAAGGGGAAATTCACAACTGCTGAAAAGGCTGCCACTCTCGGCGGCGCCTCAGTCATTCATCATTAATTAAAATGATTAATTTAAAATTAATAATACATTTTATTTAGTAAAAGCAATACAAACCATACCAAAATACGAAAGATTATTATTCAAAAGATGAAATGTACAACAGTTGTACAAGAGCACTGCTTCTTTGGCTGTGCCAGAATGCCATGACCAATGTATAACTAAATATGAACACAAAATGCACCTTGGATCGAGTGTTATATTATAAAATACAAAAACAAATTTGTCTGTATTAATAGTACTGTATTTATCTGGTTGAGCAATGTTATGATAATAGTAATGAACAGCAATGCTGACCCGTCAGAACTTTTAATTTTTAAAGTACCTGTACCAAGCGAGTAAATCGAGATAATGTAACGGTACATTTACTGACTTGGGATGGTAGTTAGTGAGAATAGTTTGATAAAACATTAAAAGAGAATACAAGGAAAAATGCAAAAACGTTAATCTGTGTGATTGCGTGTTTTAAATGAATATCTGAATATTTCTCGTGTGTGTGTGTTTTTTAACTTTTATTTCACTAACCTTTGCCCTTAACCGGTGACAATGACTCAAACGCACAGCCTGTTGCGTCTTTGAAAGTCACGTGACTTTACCGCCAGGTTATCCAACCTCCGCTGACGATGAATGCGCTTGCCGCGTGTTAATTCCCAGTGAGGACTAAATATAACCATTTTGACTTCTACCTAAATAACTGAAATTAGTATATTGTACATTCTTCAAGATTCAATAAATTAAACATAATCGAGTTATGTGGAACATAATCAGTACATGTAATGTAAATACATTTTTGTAAATTTAACAAATCTGCCGTTTTTCTTTAGTGTACAGTAATGAGATATTTAATTTATTAATACTTTATAATATTTTGTGGAACACAAAAGTAACGAGTTCTCTACGAAAAAAAGACGCCGTCACATTTGTTTGTAGCTCAACTGACTGGTGGTTGCTTGTCAAATTTTGCGTGTAATGCTAACCTGAGTTTGATCAGAATTAAAGACAAATTAAAATAAATAATAATATAAAAACGATGAGCACTGAAACATTTCTAATCAATTTGAACTTAATGAATTGAGAGATACCGTGGAAGGATCGCATAAGAGATCTGTTCAGGAATCATCCCCACTCGTTTCTGATCGCTATACGGCACTTCCATCTTGGGACAATTCGCTATAAACAGTGTCAGCCAATCAGCGCCTTCCAAACACGCAGCAGGACAGCGTGAGCCTTCACTGTCTTATGCGGCGCGGCCTCTTCGTTTCATTGTCTTATATTGAGTTGTTAGACTATTTACTGTTAAGTGCTGTTTGAGCTGCCGTTTAGTACAACAGGTGGCTTACTGAGCTCTTAAATCGACATTGAAATGAACACACAAGCCTCCTAAATGAGTTTTTGAAATGTCTAAGTGTCCGTAGTTTTTACTTGTTCCCGTTATTATGAATTATAATTCCTCAGTGTCACATATTATTCGTTACTACTCACGAGGCTCGCTTCATTGACATTCTGTTTTATATTCTGTATATGCAAACATTTTAAAAGGAGCGTTTATTGAACTGACTATAGCAGACTTGTCATCTTCTTAAATGACTTTATTTATATGATATTGACAACTGGTCAGAAATCAAGCAGGCTGTGAGTTTCATGGACTGCGCTGTTTCTTTGTTTTCGTGACATCGCGTCAGTAGAGAGTGCGTGACGTTAACAATGCATTGTGTCCTAAATGACAGCGCACACGCTTTGTGATAAAAGGCCAATGTGTCTCAGTTTGTTCATTAATATATTTTGACAGTGTATTTTAATCAGAATTATTGTAAACATATTACCCATATTCATTTTCATTTAGATATGTAACGTTTGGTGAGAATAAATAAAAAAGTAACAACACATAATAGTTATGTTGCATTGTTTATAATTAATAAATCTCTTCGTTTATCTGAAATGTTCTCCTTTGTATTTTACGTTTGGCAATGGAATGCTTCAGTGTACAGTCGATTTATTCCACTTCTGAAGGTGTACATTGTCGGTATTCTCCATTGCATTTGCCCCCCAGTGTAACGCGAGTCAATGTAAGTGAGGGGCGGCAGACGAGCTCACGTAACGGGAGACAAGGCACCTCCTCACCCTGACGCCATGAGGGCTCTTCTCATAAATATTACCATCTTGAGCTTCTTCTCATTCCTGCCAGCTTACTATTATTATTATTATTATTATTATTATTATTATTGAACGTGTATGTAGAGGACATGTGTGTCTTATTTTATGTGTGTGACAGGACGGACGGTAAAGCCTTGAATGAAACTCCGTGTTGATGCTTTGGGTGACACGACAGGTGAGGAGCAGAGAACGTTAAACGTGTCAGTGACTGCGGGGGATTGTGGGACTGAAGATAAGAAAACAGAAACCACAAAAGCTTAGTCTGTCAAGAATTCTATTTCCATCAATGATTCACTTTGTTGTGCTGCACCCCATATGTTTTTTTGAAAGTTTGGTTGCAGATGTGCTTATCCAGCTGCTCTTTCTTGTCAGTACTTGAGTGATCTTTATGTCAACCTCTGGATAAATTCGCAAAATTTATTTTCATCTTTTTTTGTCTCATTAACGCAGAAATCCCGAGCCTTTCCCTAAACTGCAGAAGACGCTGTCGATTGCAGTGATTCTGTTTTAAAGACAGTTGTGATTAGTTATGCAGAGCTCGCTTTTACTCACATTGTTTTTTGGAAGTCAATAATACAAATCAGCTACAGATCTGGAAATCACTGAATAGTAAAAATGTTTAATGAGGAGTGTCGTGAGCAGATACAAGTCGGCTTTGGTGAAGCGTTTCTTAGCCTCTCTGATATGATCGACATGGGGTGATGCTGGATTGTTATAATACGTGCTGCTTCACGCAAATAAATGCTTATTAATTTGTTACAGATTCTAGGTGGACAAGACTAAACAACAAGGAACGAGGTGCCCATGTGAATCGTTCATAATGTCAGCGAAACGTATTTGTTAACTTACAGACAAGTACTACATAACTCTTTTTAAAAAGTGTTTTTTTTAACTTTGATCAGAAACCATACGCGAGCCCCAACGAGGATTTAAACTCGAGTCAGCACACTTTACAGATGCAGCAGGGCCAACTGCTTTTACGCTTTGAGTCAAAGCCGTTCAGCAGATGAGGGGGCTGACCAATCGGCTGCTGACTGCGCAGATATCAATGACGTCATGACGCTAGCGTGCCTATAAATCACGTGACAGGTGAATTTCAAACAAACATCATAGCGGCTTTTCGACAGCTCGTCACGTCAATATCCAGCAGCACATCACTAGTTTGCTATTACCCTCACGCTACGACTTCTTCACAGCCATAAGATCAAGCAAAGGTGCGGAAGGTGAGACAAAGTCGAACGTGGAGATCGCGTACGGGTGGGAATACCAGAAGTGAGGAAGATCGCGACATGCTGAGAGGTTTTAAATTTGAGGAGGTGCCTGATGCCGCGTGGTTCGCTTTTAAGTGTTGGGGATTGAGCGCTACGTGGAGGAGTAGGCGGCGGCACAGCAAATCTCACCTTTACAAGGTTATTGTGAACGACGGGGTACGCGCACTTTTTTGTTAGTGCTACGTTAATTTATTTTCCCGTCAGTGTCCCGTGAAATGTAATGCAACATCTGACTTGGTGGTGGCGCGTTAAGTTGGGATTGCTTCTGCTCTCTTCGTGGTCCTGCACTTTTCCTCGCCGTTGCTCCTTTTGATTTCGCGCATGCTCCGAACTGTGCTGTCCGTCGGGCACGCGCTTGTTCAGCCGCTCGCTCCCGCACGGCCCCGTCGTTCATTTCGGATTTTTCTCGAGCTCTGCGTGTTCTTTGTGTTTTTTTACTTTTTCCACTAAAGCCATCATCAGCAACTTTGTTGAAGTGGCGTCACACAATGCAACTTTATAGGACGCGTTCAGGTTTCTTTTCCACAAGTTTGTCTCTTACTGAGACCCATTTGGAATAATTTAAATGTCATTTTTTGGTATTTTCTTATCAGGAGAGATGCTTGTGTAGTTTCACTGTAACAGAGAGACTTGATTTGTTTAATGGGCAGTAAAAAATACAAACATTACACAAGCTAGTGCTGCTGGAGGGATACAGTAAAATCTACAGCTGGCATGGCATTACGAGTACAATTTTTGTATTATTTGTAATGGTATTGTTTTATTTAATGTCTTTTATCCTCTGTAGCTACTTTCAGTATTTCTATGTACTTTTATTCTTTATCTTACTAGAGATCGCCGTGTTAAATGAAGAACAGGACTCAGTACAGGATAGTTGTGAGCCCATCAGGACTGTTTGCATCCAACCATATGAAGCCATCAAAATAAAAAATGTGAAAGCTGCAGAGCTCAAGTTCATCAGAGCCGCGACTCGACTATTATGGGCTGGAGCTCAACTGTCTGTCCTCATTGTTTAAAGTGTCAGTGCTGCCTCAGAGACCTTGGTGAGCAGATTCTGATGCCCATGTTGGTGAATCTCTGTTGAGCCCACTCCTATCTTGCCCCTCACACCCTCGTGCCACTAGGTGGTCTTTAGTTACGATTCCTGCTGAAGTCTCTTTTTAAAGGGCATATCCATCTTGTGGTTTTCCACCTCCTCAGATGCTCCATTTCTTTTCCAGCTGCTTTTCTCTTCCTGGTTTGCTGACTCAGCTGATATCTCCGTGATTTCCACACACAAGTCCCATAGTTGCAGTTCATTAGTTTCTGGTTCAGCTTTGATTATCCACACTTGATGTGTCAACAGACCCTTCTGTGTCAGCAATGCTGTCAGGATCAGTAAACTCTAACTTATACCAATTTCTGCTTTGCCAGCCCAATCTAATACTTTATCCGTATGCCACCATCTCTGTGCACATATCTCACAGTTTGCCACTTTTTTAGACAAACACAATGACTCCGTCTTAACCTGTGAGTTTGCTCAACTTCAACATCAACATCTTCTACTAGGACTGAAGAGTTTAGAGTGTCCTTCTCATCTCCAGTGTCTTCATTATCTGATGTAGTGTTAGATAAATCTCTCTCTTCATCCCTCTCACTGCTGGTGGTATGTCGATTGTCACCTTTACTGTTGACTTTACGTAGTCTAGAATGGTGGGCCCTTACAAGAGCACAACAATAATAAGGAGATTTAAGATCACAAAGTTTGAACACTGTGCTGGATTATTACTTTGACTGGCTATTTCTACCTAAATATAAGTGAACAGAAATGGTTCTCATGTCGTTTTAAAGCTCTTTTCCAGCTCTGTGGTTTGTGAAAATACTATGCTGTCCCCAAAATGACCATGATATGAGTTCAAGTTCAGGCACTTTATTATCATTGTGTAACACGATTAAATGACTTTTTGTGACAGCCCTAAGGTGCATTTTAAGAAAAGTCAAATAATTCCAAATATGTCGTATACAGTGTTAAGTGATTAGGTAACCAGAGCAAATTATTATTGCTCAAAGTACAGCAGCATAAATTGTTATATTTCACCTGTTAATGAATAGTACGTTACATACTCTATATTGTATTACATTAGTATATTGCACATTACCAATATAGCTTATTGCACATGTTCAATTAAAAATGATCTCAGACTGAGGAGATTCAGAATTCAGAAAATTTATCGCAGATGTGATAAAGCTCTTTTTTAGTTTGTTTGTGTGTACACGGATTGACCTAAAGTGTCTTCCTGATGGGAGGAGCTCAAACAAAGAATTTCCAGGATGAGTTTTGTTTTTGTTTTTACTGTTTTTGCTGTCACAGTAAGTCTTTGGTGTTCTTGCTGTCAGTATTATAAGGTTGAGTTTTCTAAGCGCTGCCATTATTGGAGGCCGAGTGAGAGTAGGCGACTGAGCTAGACTAACCTTGATGGTCGCCTCAGCCTTTGAACAGCTCGTTCTTCACACCAGTCCCTTTTGTGTTCACTTCTCAGATGCTGAATGAGGTTTGTATTGTTGAAAGTGTTAGCAGAGAATCCTCCATGACTGACTTCTTTTTGCACATATTTTACGAACCGCAAATTTGTTCTCTCTTGTAGGAAGGCAATAAAACTGTTAGACTGGTGAGGACGTGTTTCTGTATTTTGATAATGTTGGAACGTTGTCTTGCATGCTTTTTAACATTCAAGATCAGATGTTAAGATCAGCTAATTTGCTGAGCACCGGTAAAGTCATTTGGAGTGAAAATTGGCTGATTTTGATTTGTCATCAGTTGATCAGATCAGGCCTGTCTTTCACATATTGAGAGAAAGGTGGAGAAATTGAACAGACAGCAGCAGAACATGTAAAGACTACACATGGATTGGCCAGACCATAAATGGCACCTCAGTGTGAGGAAGGAATTCCAACCAGTGTGCCACCACTTTACTTGTACTGTGTCAATTATTTTAAAAGGCGGGTAGTGGTTAGGAATTCGGACATCAAACTCTGAAGCTGTAGGTTCAAATTCAGCTTTTTACACCATGTGACCATGAGCAAGTCACATGACCAGCCTGTGCTCCAGTTGGAAAAACAAGAGAAATGTAACCAATTGTGTCTCAAATGTTGTGAGTCACCTTGGATAAAGGTGTCAGGGACAAAACAACAGTTAAAATGTGTGTGTTCTTTCAGATTTACAGACGAATGACAGCTTATCTCCACCTTCATTTGGTCAGCCCTCTCTTCAGTACAAAGAGAAAGGTTTGAAGAAATCAGCAAGAGGATCAGAGAACCTGACAGCAGGCTTTTTGCAGTGCAGTTCTCTCCCTGCAGCTGCAGTAACACAAACAGAAGACATCAAAACTGATCAACAGCAAGTGGAGAAAGAAATCCAAATTCATACTGGAAAAAAATGTGGTTTGGAATGTGGCAAACAATTCAAACAAAATAATGATCTTAATGAGCATATGAAGATTCACACAGGAGAAAACATACATTGTTGTCATGAATGTGGCAAGTCGTTCTCTAGGAGAAGCCATCTACAGAGTCACAGAAGAATCCACACAGGAGAAAAACCTCATTGCTGTTCAGAATGTGGTAAGTCATTCTTACATATAAGCAATCTTCTGACGCACAGAAGAGTCCACTCAGGAGAAAAACCTCATTGTTGTCCAGAATGTGGTAAGTCTTTCCAAAGCAGAAGCAAACTTCAGAACCACAGAAGAAGCCAAAGAGAAGAAAAATGTCATTTCTGTTCAGAATGTGGTAAGTCGTTCTCATATATAAGCAATCTTAAGAGGCACAGAATAATCCACACAGGAGAAAAACCTCATTGCTGTCCAGAATGTGTCAAGTTATTCTCATTGATAAGCAATCTTCAGAGGCACAGAAGAATCCACAAAGGTGAAAAACCTCATTGTTGACCAGAATGTGGCAAACAGTATTCTGACAAACTCAGTTTTCAAAGGCACACAGACATTGATACAGGTGAGACGCCATATTGCTGTTCTTAATGTGGAAAAAGGGTTTTCAACAGTAGGTGTTTTCAAGTACACACACAAACTCACACTGAAGAGAAAATGCAGTATGTCTGTTCTGAATATGGCAAATGTTGTGCAAACAAGAAAAGTTTTCATAGACAAACCAAAATCCATACTGGAGAAAAATATTTTTGCTGTTGTGACTGGGAGAAATAATTGTTAGATTTAAGCGTACTTCAGTGCCACATCAGAGCTCATACTGGAATGAAACCTTATTGTTGTCCTGAATGTGATAAGCAGTTCTCACAACAAAGCACCTTACAGAGTCACATTAGACTTCACACCGGAGAGAAACCTCACCATTGCTTGGAATGTGGCAAACAATTCTCACGCCTCAATTCTCTGTATAATAATAGAAGTTTTATTGGACAGAAGCCTTACAGTTGTACTGAATGTTGAATGTGATTCTCCTATAATAGTTTTCTTCACAATCATAAAATAATTCATTGTGGTAAGAAATAACACTGTTCTGACTGTTGCAAGTTTTTCTCAGAAAGCAGGACTCTCAAGGATCATATGAGAATTCACTCTGGAGTGAGACCTTACTGCTGTCCAGAGTGTGGCAAACGATTCTCAGTTCAAAGCGCACTTAGGTGCCACAGAAGGATCCACACTGGAGAGAAGCAGTACACCTGTTCTGAATGTGGTAAAGGGTTCTCTTCCAGAAAAAGTTTTCAGAGACACACGCAAAGTCATATTGGAGTAAAGCCTGTCCCAGAAATGACAAATGATATTTCCATTGGCTCCTCAATCAAAAAACATTAAGAAAAATCTTCTGAATGCTTTAAAGGACTCCAGTTGAAAGTAGCTAATAAGTACATAAGAATAGTGGAGAAAACACAAAGTGGCAAACAGATCATAGATGTAAGGTCACCTCAGAGCCACATATAAATTCACAGTGGAATACAACACATATTTAACAAACAGCAAGAAGCTTCTTCAACAACTTACAGGTGCAAGAAAATAAAAAAAACCTCATTGTTGTCCTGAATGTGGTTACCGCTTTTCAGACAGCAGTGGCCTTCATATTCATAAATGACTGTCTTACTTGTGGTAAGCCTCTTAGCTCATCTGAATGTTGAAAGTGGTCCTCCTGTAAAGCCGCCATCAACAACATGTAAGATTTCATAAAGGACTCAGAAATTGTACTGCCAGGATGTCAGCCATACAGGGACAGATCATCTCTGTACCAGTGCTGTGATATAAGATGGTGAACAATACAAACACCAGACAAAGAATGAGGTGGCAACAGTACTGTGTGGTGATAACAACTTCAACTACAGCACACAACTGAAAAATTTCAATGTAATCATAAAAAAATGGAGAAGACAAATCAAATCCACAGTGCAGTGCCAACTACCAGGAGGTACCACTGACCATAAGGGGAATATTTTTGTTTCAGAGCTTTGGAGATGGGGCCTTATCTGAGTAGCAATGAACTTGTACCGTCTCTGGGATGTCATGTGATGGCTGACGCCTGGGCTGAGTGCAGACAGCCGTTCTTAACTCTGATAATGAAGAAGTCATTTAGTGATGTCAGCTGACAGCCAATGCTGTCCAATCAGATGCTGGGGAGGGACAGTCGAGGAGGACAGGGGACTAAAAAGAGAGCCGTCACATGACAGACCAATGGAGAGGGGCTTTATAAGACTTTTACACTAATTTAGGTTATCATTTATAAATGATAAGAGTCCTTACAATCCAAACGCATTCATCAGCTGTGTGTGAAGGGTGAGTCCAAAAGTGAGAATTTAAGAAGATCTAAATACAAATAAAATGAAACATTCAGGGTTCAAAGAGAAATGTTTAAGACCTGAAGAGGGAGTCAAAACAGCATGCTAGGGTTAGCACGGGGGACCACAGTTGTGAAGAATATCAATTAATGTATAGAAGGACTGCGGTTGGCTGGCGCTCTGCCCGGGGTTTGTTTCCTGCCTTGTGTCCTGTGTTGATGGAGATTGGCTCCATAAGACCCCCGTGACCCTGTAGTTATGATATAGCGTGTTGGATAATGGATAGATGGATGTCCTGTATAGAAGGAATATTATTTATAATAATTTTATTAGAAATGCAGAACACAGTGAAAGTAAAATGAACTGATTTTATTTTCGGACATATAAGAGAAAAAGGGAAGACAAAGCAGAAACACACAGAGATCTCTGCTGACCCAGCTGTTCATTTGATAAATTAACCTAAAAATACAACAGATGTCCCTTTGCGCCATGTCAGTATATCCTGGGGTGGTGTGTGAAGGACGCTCTATACTCCGAATGTGTTGGTTCAGGTTTCAGTTTGAGTTCAGCACCTTCTTCATATCGAAAGCCAAGACAACGTTTCTTCACATCGAGACTACAAGCTGGAGGCCACAGGAGCTCAATAAACTCCAACAGCAGGATGGACGATTAGAAAGCTCTGCTTTGAGAGAGTGTCAGCTACACAAAGCTTCAGCTTCATTTACTTGACAGAAAACTCCAAAAAGTAGACGTGGCCCCTTCTGTACCCCCACCACTGAAGGTCACATTTGACCCCTCACTACTCACCGTTGGTTCACTCTGCTTGGACTTTCTGTATTTTGTAAGTTTATGTTTCATTTTTTGGCCACACTCTTTTTAGATTTCATGTCATTGATGTTCTCAAATGTGTGAGTATAGCTTGACTCTTACAAGGACTTATCTTAAAAGGGTACGTTGGCTATGAAATGCAAGAAGGTAGAAAAATATAAAAAGTGGAAACCATATAATGAAGAGGTGACATCAATGAAATACACTCAGTGGCAGAGGTGACGAGGACAAAATCAGAAAGGACACCACAGAAAAGGCAGGTACCAACTGAAAACAAAAGAAGAAAGCTGATTGGTGAAAAGATCTGTCAGTCACTCCTGAGTGGACTGTTGAGGACAGCCGTGGCATGGAGACTTCAGAGTTCATGTGTTTTTGATTTCAAATCTGTGACCGTGCACTGAATAAGTCTGTTATTTATCAGTTAGCATGTTCTGAAACTGTAATGTCATCACAAAGATCAGCATTTTATTAATACATGAAGTTCATTCCAATAGGTGGTGCACTGCAGATGATAACGCTGAGGTCCACGCTGATCACTTCTGTTTCATCCCATCTTATTAAATGCCACATTCCTTTGACATTTCTATACTTTGTCTTTATTTCTTGAGTGACGGAAGTAAATATTAGGGCAACGGATGTTGGAAGTTGCTGCTTTCTTGCCCAGGGTGTTATCAATTCTTTATATTTTTATTGTGCTTTTCTTACTACTCAAAGCTCTTCTACACAGTGAGTGGGGAGCAACTTCAACCACCACTAATGTGCAGCATCCACCTGATGATGTGATGGCAGCCATTTTTGTGCCAGTATGCTCACCACACATGAGCTATTAGATGGTGAAGTGGTGAGAGAAACTGTTAGCTAATGAGAGACAGGGGATGATTAGGGGGGACACAATGACAAGGCCTTGGAGGGCAATTTAGGGCGATAGCAAGCAGCAGAAAGCACAGCAGGAGGAGGAAGCAGGATTTGGATGTTCCAATACACAGCTATAAACAGTAACGCTTGGTAATTTCAGGCGTGATCGCCCGGGGCCATAAGCCAGGTTAGTATGAACATCAGATCAGTTCCCGGTCATAGGGTACTGTAAGATGAAACGGGAGCAGATCAGCATAGCGAATATAATCATGGAGACAGATCATCCCGAGGTGCTAGATCACCAGGTACAAAGAAATGTTCGTAGGTCTCGTCCCGTGATCCACAGACTCAGCTGTTCACAGTAAAGTGGAGTCCATAAAATCTGTAAATATTAAGCAAAATCCATGCAATTTGAGTCGGCTGTATCCACGAACTATACGTACAAGAAACGAAATAAAACAAGCGTAAGAAAGTGCTTAATTAAGGCGAATTTTGCGAAAAGTGTTGTTAACAGGGAGGAGCGGCAACAACAAGCGTGCGCCAGCGTCCCCTCACCTGCTATAATAAAGCAGTTATAATAAAGAAGTTTAGTAGACTTTTACTTTATTTCATTTAGTGTTCTTCCCGGCGGTGTTGCCGTTTTTTAGTGTTAGTGTTATGGAAGGAGTGATCTTACCACTGTCAGATTTTGCAGTGAATGAGTTGGTAAATAATGATTATTTATCAACAGATCACATGAGCAAATTCAACGAAATTTTAGCTGCGCATACAATTTTCCAACCTCAAGAGGTTTTGCTAATGTGGACTCCTGACATACCTATAATGCCCATTCCACAAAATGCAAAACATATTCAAATATTACCTTCTGTAGCGACTGAACGAGTGACTCACTGGGTGTGTACCTATTATGATGGTGCTGTAATTCATGTCTATGTCTAAACGCTGATAAAAAATTCAACCTCAGCGAAGAGCAGCTTCTTTTCCTTCGTGCTTTGTTTCGTTACAAACCTCCCATAGTTTATGAAGACGCACAGCAACAATTAAATAATACAGATTCTGGTGTATTCTCAATTGCATTTGCTGTGTGTATTTCTTTAGGTATTGACCCAAGTGATCAAGTTTTTACTATTTCTTCAATGCGAAATCACTTACAAATAATTTTTGTTACTCGACAATTGCTCCATTCCAACAACAACAACAACATTTATTTATATAGCACATTTTCATACAAAAAGTAGCTCAAAGTGCTTTACATAATGAAGAAAAGAAAAATAAAAGACATAATAAGAAATTAAAATAAGACAACATTAGTCAAAAGTAGCTGACTGTCAACACCAGTTACAAGTTTTCAGTGGGTTCAAAGACCTGTACGAAGTACGGCGACTAACACAGTCACTCATAAAAGGGGAGATGACTCTGTTCAGGAAATGGGTATTGAAAGTACCTTGGAAGACATGCAATCAACAAGGCAATTAAACGGATCTCAAGAGACGTCTTCTACGTTGGAAAAAAAGCGCTTGGCTGCCAAAACCATATATACACATACATACATATACATCTTATATATAATTTGCCAGTCTCGTCACTTACTCACGTGTGTCCAAAGCCTAATGCGTGGTCACCTTCTGCGCAGCTGCCCGAACAACCTTACGAGACCAACATCATGGCAGGTGGCGGATTTACGGATGCGAAAATTCAAAGAGAAAAGCGACTTCGATTAAAGCTCTATACTTTCATTTATATATATATATATATATATGTATATATATATATATATACATACTGTATATATACACACAAACATATATACATACACGTATACATTTATACTAATAAAAGCCAAAGCCCTCACTGACTCACTCATCACTAACTCTCCAACTTCCTGTGTAGGTAGAAGGCTGAAATTTGTCAGGCTCATTCCTTACAGCTTACTTACAAAACTTAAGCAGGTTTCATTTTGAAATTCTACATGTAGCGGTCATAATGGTCGACAACATCCGCCATGTTAAACTTTCTTTTTTATGGCCCCATCTTCACGAAATTTGGTAGTCGGCTTCCCTGCGCTAACCAAAACCGATGTACATACTTATTTCGGTGGTATGACACCACTGTCGGCCACCATATTGAACTTTCCAACGGTCTTTGTTACTTAATGGGCCCATCTTTAAGAAATTTGGTACACTGGTTCCCAACGCTAACTGAATCCTACTTACGTACATATATACATTCATAGCCTGCAGCTTGGTCCACACTCTGAATCCTCCAGGTACTCCTGAGCATAATCTAACTTTGAAGGTTGGGGCATCAATAATGTTACTGAGAAACTTACAGCCACCGAAACTTTGTAATGGCACGAGACTTCAGGTCACATGCTTGCAAAAGAACCTAATTGAGGCAACTATTTTTACTGGCGGTGGCTCAGGGGAGAGAGTTTTTATTCCTCGCATCCCCATTATACCCTCTGATCTCCCATTTCAATTCAAACGCCTCCAATTTCCAGTAAGGCTCTGCTTTGCAATGACAATTAATAAGTCTCAGGGACAGACCCTACAAAAGGTTGGCATTGATTTGAGGCAAGATTGCTTTTCACATGGCCAACTATACGTTGCATGCTCAAGAGTAAGCTCAGCGCACAGCTTGGTCATATTACAACCGGAGGGGCGAACTGACAACGTGGTATACAAAGAGATCCTTAACAAATACAGTAATCCCTCCTCCATCGCGGGGGTTGCGTTCCAGAGCCACCCGTGAAATAAGAAAATCCGCGAAGTAGAAACCATATGTTTATATGGTTATTTTTATATTGTCATGCTTGGGTCACAGATTTGCGCAGAAACACAGGAGGTTGTAGAGAGACAGGAACGTTATTCAAACACTGCAAACAAACAT
>NC_041398.2:7103323-7136206 GCF_900747795.2 Erpetoichthys calabaricus
GGTTCCAGTTATGACCATTATGCGTTGAATTTCGAAATGAAACCTGCCTAACTTTTGTAAGTAAGCTGTAAGGAATCAGCCTGCCAAATTTTAGCCTTCCACCTACACGGGAAGTTTGACAATTAGTGATGAGTGAGTCAGTCAGTCAGTCAGTCAGTCAGTGAGGGCTTTGCCTTTTATTAATTAGTATAGATCACATGGATTTTAATTTTAATGTGTCAAATGTGTGACTGTTTATTTTGATGATAAAACAATATTAGCGATGCTCCAGTCTGATCGAGACTTGAGCACTTCTGCCAACAGTGCATTCCCAAATTAAAATTTAGTGTTGCTGGGTGGATCTCAATATAATCAAAAATCTGAAAATGTCCATAAAAACTTTAGGGGGGTGGGGGTCCACAAAAACTAATATGAAAAAATGGGGCACACACTGAAAATGGTTGAGAAACACTGTATTAGACACACGAGAAATTAAAGTTGGCACAGCTTCTCTAATAATAACATGAATGGGCAGTGAAAAGGTTGATGAGAAGAAGACGTTTCATTGTGACTTTCACGCCAGTTCACCATCCACAGTGTTTATTGTGTTATTCCTTACATATTCACACAGCATGACCTTAATGTCCAGTGGATTGTCACCCCGGAGCCTAAACATGTACCCCCCTCCACATTACTTTCTGCTGCAGGTTGGCACTGATATTCTGAGTTGGACCAGTTGGGGTGACATTCCTTAATTGTCTCTTCACGTCTTTATTTAACTCCACAGCTTAATGTGTTAAATTTAGCAGTCACTTTCTCTGCCTCACAGATCCACTGTCCTCCATTCATTGTCCATGTGGACTTTTATCCCTTCCTCCAATATACTTTATGTTTACCTCCAGCTACTCCAGTTTTCCTCACACATTCCTACACATTGGTTTGGTTGATTTGCACAGACTCTAACTTGGCCCTGTATGACTGGCAGTGTGGGTTTCATTAGGTCCTGACCTTCATTGGACTGGCACACTGTCCACTGTTGATCTCTGCCTTATGTCCAATGCTCCAAAAATCCATTTATTTGAAAATTTGTACCCTGCGTAGAAAGTACTTGTCATGTATATTTCTATTTCTGGACAAATTAAACTTTCCCAGTCTAATTTATTGAGCTCATTCTTTATTCTTGATGTCCTCTTTCTGTGTTTTTGTGACTTACAGACTCACACTAACCAGTTTAGCGCCACCTAATGTACTAAAGTACTAAATACATCAAGTCCAGACCACTGGGGTGCATCTTCAGTTCAGAGAAATTGGGCAGAACACAACATGTCACTCAACACTGAGCGGTCCAATCAAGACACTGGTGAAGTGACAGATTGGACAGTCGAGTAAGGACAAGTGACTAAGGGAGAGCCGTCCTGACCTAATGGCCTCCCAATGGCTTACTGATTTCATGCTTGTCTGCTTCTGTTGCTCCCTCATTGAATTGCTGCATATTATTGAGAACTAAAATCCCCATCTAAACCCCTGCTGACTGCTCACTAGTAAGGAGTGAAAAGGCAGAGTTTTGTTTCACAAACTGATTTTCATTCTAAAATTTGTTTTGCATGCAATTTCACAATTATAAAATAAAATAAAAAATCTGTTTAATATGCTTTTCATTTTCTTTGTTAGGGTGGTCAATGTTGTATGAGGCTAAAAGCAAGGAATAATGGTCTCTAAAGGTTATTCTCCCTTGATCACTCACTATGCTAATGCCATTGCCCCTGTTCTTCATGTCTCTTTCCATGTGTCTCCACACACTTTCATGTTCCTCACACACTGCCTGCACACACATCCACGTCAACAGTTTTACTTCACATCATTCATATGGTGATCAGAGGTAACACCATCAGCGCTCAATCTCCACGACTCCATCCAAACCAATATCCTTTCCAAAGCTCCACAGGATTCACACTACCAGGCTTTACCTGAGAAGAAGAGCCAGCACAATGTGTGCATGTATGTGCTGTATGTTTGCACCATATTTATTTTCATTTTCCATACCTTCCCAACTGTTTTGTTCTGAAATGAGATTTTATGTAATTTAAGACCTGTAAATCCTTCATTTTTCCAAATAATGAGACCACCATGTCAATACGCTACACTGCTCACTGGTGAATGACCACTGGACTGAAGCTTTGTGAATGTCAGTAAGACCAGAAGAAGCCTTTCTGAAGATCTCATTACATAACAGGATCCAAGTAAAAGAGTCATTTCTGCAGTGCTTAACACCTTCTCTCCCTTTCCCTGAATTTTCAGAAATTTCCCCAGCTGTGGAAAACATCCTGTGTGGTCCCAGTGCCAAAGAAAGGGCATTCCAGTGACCCTGAGGACTTCAGACCAGTTGCTGTTACTTCATACATCATGAAGACCTTTGAGAGGCTGGTCCTAAAACAGCTATGGCCTCTAATTTCAGCACATCTGGATGGTCTGAAGTCTGCCAATCAGACACATATCATTGTGGAGGATGCTGTCATCTGTCAGCTCCGCAGTCCCACTCTCACTTGGACAAAGCCGGCACCACAGTCTGGATAAAGTTCTTGGGTATCTCCATGGCCTTTATCACCATTCAACCTTAGCAACTATTGAAAAGGCTCAAGGCTATGCATCATGATGCCCCCCTCAGTCTCCTGGACTACGTGAACAACAGACGAGAGTTTGTGAGGTTCAAGGGCTGTGTGTCACAACTGGTGGTGTGTAATACTAGAACACCTTTGAGAAATGTTCTGCCTCTCTTCTTGCTCACCCTCTACACAACTGACTTCCAGTGCAATCGCAGCACTTGCAACCTGCAGAAATTCTCAGAAGACTCCTCAATCATTGGCTGCCTTAATAATGGAGACAAGTCAAAGTACAGGAGGCTTGTGGAGGAGTTTAGCTTGTGGTGCAGGGAGATATCAGCAGGACAAAAGAGTTGATGGTGGACTTCTGGCAGGCCAAAGAGAGAGACCACTTGCTGTTCAGAGGGAGGACGTGCATGTGGTGCAGAGCACAAGTACCTGGAGGACCATATAAGTAGTAAATTGGACTGGTCTGACCGCACAGTGGTGGTGTACAAGAAGGGCCGGGGCAGACTGGACTTCCTGAGTGGACTCAGGTCTTTTGATGTGTGCTGCAAGCTGCTGGAAATCTTCTAAAAGTCAGAAGTAGCCCATATTATGTTCTATGCTGTGGTCTCCTGGGGCATGCAAATGAAGCACAAGGCCTGAAGAAACCAATCAGAAAAGCTGCTCCATCACAGGGCAAACCCTGGACACACTGGGCACTGTGGAGGAAAGAAGATGGGGGCAAAATTGGAGGTCATCAGGAAAAATCCCCTCCAGGTGGGGCTCTCTGTGGGAAACTTTAAGCCACAGGCTCATTCCACCACAGTGTGCTATGAAGTGCCTTGGGGATCGTTACTGCCCGCTGCAATACGTCCTCCTGACATCCTAAACTAAATGCTGATACTCTTTAAGTTCATTTTGCTGTTTCTGCACAATTTACACAGATTGATTGATTGTTTGATTGATTGTATTATTTGTCTTGTGAGTCCACATCCTTGATTTTTTATGTTTTGGGATTCATAAAGTTTTTCTAAATTAATTTAGGTTCACTCTTTAAGATTTCTTGCATGACTTCCCAGTCAATGTGCCCTCACTTTGAAGAGCAGCTTTAGGTCAGAGAGGACCAAACTGTCAACTTTCTCGAATCTCCAGTTGAGTTCAGATTTGTAAAAGTGAGAAGTTTAAATGAGACCATTAATCAGGAGCTTCTCACACGTAACAATTCAACATGGCAAAGCAGGCCTGGCTGTTCAGTCACTTGTTAAGAGTCCTCATTTCTCTTGGCACACTCATACCACTTTAACGATGCAAAGCCTTTAAGGATGATGTCCAGTGCTGTGTGGAGTTGTGTTTGCGCTCAGGGGTCAAGGGAAGACCCTTGTTGGTAGTGGAGTGCACTCATTGTCTTTCCAATGTGCTCCTTCTTCAGGTCTTTGGTCTGATGTTGTCTTCCTCAGCTCACTGTTAGGCTGTTTGCCTTGACTCTGCTTGGCACAGGGGTTTTGGCACTGAAGCCCCCAACCAGTTTAATGGCACAGAGCTAATAAAGCCCCCCCAGGGTTGTCACAGACGTTTCAGAATGTCCAACTCCAATACCTATAAGGAGGATACAGGCTGCTTTGATTTTAAATAAAACAGCAGATCAGCCAAAGATGATGGGGTCGGCTTTGTGGCTCCTTATGTTGAATGGACGGTGTTATTATGTCAGCCACTAATATTCAGAGATGATCTGCTGGACGGCAGTGTGAATAATGTCCACCTGCTTTATGAGTTTCAGTTAGAACTGTCATCTGGCAAGAGGAAATGTGGATAATCAGATGTTAGCACATCGAGAAACTGCAGCAAAACTCAATATGAAAAGAATCAGAGCAGGCATTGCCAAAAACCAAAGTGCTTAACTAAGTCATAATGAAAATCACCAGCAGTCACCAACTAGAAGATATTCCTTAAATCTCGATGTTAAAACTGCAAACAAACTAAAAATGGTATTTCTCTGAATTGATCATCAATCCTATGAGTCCCCACAGTGAAGTTCTTGGAGGGTTGAATCCTCAGCCTCAGGCCATTGACTCAAAACCGCACAATAATTTAAAGGCGAAACACCACAAAAATCTACACTACAAAATTTTAATATAGACAAAGCGAGATTTGTCAGGAGCCGATAATCAGACGACATACCGTTTCCAAAATCTAGACGCGGTCAAAGTGAGAATAAGCCTGAATTTATAGTCACACACGGAAGATGATTAACTGTTGGATCTGCAATCTTAGATTCTGCCTCACGTGTGATGAAGGGGTGAAGGCCGAGCGTCGGTGATGTGGCACTTAATTCTAGGGAGGCAACAGTGCAACACAGTCAAGAAGGATAAAGCTACAAAATGGCAACATGACACACTTACAATTTAGCAATAAAAAACAGTTTATTAATTGTCAGTTCATTATTAACACCAAATGCAGAACTCAAAGTAAAGAAGCAAAAGAAAATATTTAAAGCAAACAAAATGTCAAAAACGTTCACATTATAACAGGCCTGGCTTATCTTTGACCAACTCTGCTGGTTATCAGATGAAACGCAGAAAGCAAGCTGATGAAATGTCGGCTAACAGGAGCGCTGCAGAACAATCCCACCACTCAGGTGAGTCCTTCTGAATGAAGACAGACCAGGGAGGGCAGCTGGCTTTGTTCACATCTTACAAGTCTGTCCTTCTCAGAGTGCCATCCACTTTGTGCTCCAGTCCCAAACTCCAAATGTGCTACGGGGTGCAGTGGGGTTGCCGATCTGGAAGTGGCACTCTATACAGGGCTGATGAATGGTGCCATAAAAATCAACAAAAGTGACTGGTCACAAATGTCACATTACGTGTTTGTATGATCTTTGTGATGACATTACAGTTTCAGAACATGCTAACTGATAAATAACAGACTTATTCAGTGCATGGTCACAGATTTGAAATTAATAACATATGAACTCTGAAGTCTGCATGCCACGGCTGTCCTCAACAGTCCACTCAGGAATGACTGACAGGTCTTTCCACCAATCAACTTCATTCTTTTGTTTTCAGTTGGTACCTGCCTTTTCTGTGCTGTACTTTCTGATTTTGTCCTTGTCACCTCTGCAACTGAGTGTATTTCATCGATGTCACATCTTCATTTTGTGGTTTACACTTTTTATATTTTTCTGTCTTCTTGCATTTCATAGCCAATGTAACCTTTTTAGATAAGTCCTTGTAAGAGTCAAGCTATACTCACACATTTGAGAGCATCAATGACATGAAACGTAAAAAGAATGTGGCCAAAAAATGAAACATAAACTTACAAAATAAAGAAAGTCCAAGCAGAGTGAACCAACACCGAGTAGTGAGGGGGTCAAATGTGACCTTCAGTGGTGGGGGTACAGAAGGGGCCACTTCTGCTTTTTGGAGTTTTCTGTCAAGTAAATGAAGCCGAAGCTTTGTGTAGCTGACACTCTCTCAAAGCAGAGCTTTCTAATCGTCCATCCTGCTGTTGGAGTTTATTGAGCTCCTGTGGCCTCCAGCTTGTAGTCACAACGTGAAGAAACGTTGTCTTGGGTATCGATATGAAGAAGGTGATGAACTCAAACTGAAACCTGAACCAACACATTCGGAGTATAGAGCGTCCTTCACACACCACCCCAGGATATACCGACATGGAGCAAAGTAACATTTGTTATATTTTTAGGTTAATTTATTAAATTAACAGCTGGGGCAGCACAGATCCTTGAGCGTTTTCTGCTTTGTCTTCTCTTTATCTCTTATATGTCAGAAAATAAAATCAGTTAATTTCATTTTCATTGTGTTGTGCATTCATTATGGTGTCCCATTTCTCAATACATTATTATTATTATTTTAAATAATTTTCCTTCTACACATTAATTGATATTCTTCACAACTGTGGTCCCCTGTGCTAACCCTAGCATGCTGTTGTGATGCCCTCTTCAGGTCTTAAACATTTCTCTTTGAACCCTGAATGTTTCATTTTATTTGTATTTAGATCTTCTTAAATTCCCACTTTTGGACTCACCCTTGACACACAGCCGATGAATGTGTTTGGATTGTAAAGACTCTTATCATTTATAAATGATAACATAAATTAGTGTAAGTCTTATAAAGCCCCTCTACATTAGTGTGTCATGTGACGGCTCTCTTTTTAGTCTCCTGTCCTCCTCGACTGTCCCTCCCCAGTATCTGATTGGACAGCATTGGCTGTCAGCTGACATTACTAAATGACTTCTTCATTATCAGGGTTAAGAACGGCTGTCTGCACTCAGCCCAGGTGTCAGCCATAAGATGACATCCCAGAGACGGTACAAGTTCATTGCTACTCAGATAAGGCCCCATCTCCAAAGCTTCGAAACAAAAATATTCCTCTCGTTGTCAGTGGCACCTCCTGGTGTTTGGCACTGCACTGTGGATTTGATTTGATTCGACTTCTCCATTTTTTATTATTACATTGAACTTTTTCAGTTGTAATCTGTGGTTGAAGTTGTTATCACCACACAGTACTGTTGCTACCTCATTCTGTTGTCTGGTGTTTGTATTGTTCACCATCTTATGTCACAGCACTGATGCAGAGATCATCAGTCCCTGTATGGCTGACGTCCTTGCAGTACAGTTTCTGAGTCCTTCATGAAATCTTATGTGTTGCTGATGATGGCTGATACAGGAGGACCACTTTCAACATTCAGAACAGCTAAGAGGCTTACCACAAGTAAGCCAGTCATTTATGACTATGAAGACCACTGATGTCTGTAAAGCGTTAACCGCATTAGGATATCAATGAGGTTTTTCTCTTGCACTTCTAAGTTGTTGAAGAAGATTTTTGCTGTTTGTGAAATATGTGTTGTATTCCAGTGTGAATTCATATGTGGCTCTGATGTTACCTTACATTTAGAATCTGTTTGCCACTTTCAGTGTTTTCTCCACTATTCTTAAGTACTTATTAACTACAGTAAACTGGAGTCCTTTACCTCATTCAGAAAGTTTTCTTTAATTTATTTGGCTGAGGATCCAATGGAAAGATCATTTGTCATTTCTGGGACAAGTTTTACTTTCAATTTAATTTTGTGTGTTTTCCCGAAAACTTTCTTCGGAAGAGTAACCTTTACCACATTCAGAACAGGTGTACTGCTTCTCTCCAGTGTGGATCCTTCTGTAGCACCTAAGTGCACTTGGATGTGAGAATCATTTGCCACACTCTGGACAGCAATAAGGTTTCTCTCCAGAGTGAATTCTCTTGTGATCTTTAAGTACCATGCTGTCTGAGAAAAGCTTGCTACAGTCAGAACAGCTTTGATTTTTATTTGAATTAATTATTTTACATGTATGAAGAGAACTGTTATATGAGAATCACATTTCACATTCAGCACAACTATAAGGCTTCTCTCCAGTATGACTTTTCGTATGCTTATACAGAGAATTAAGGTGTGAGAATTGTTTACTACATTCCAAGCAAAGGTGAGGTTTCTCTCCGGTGTGACGTCTGATGAGACTTTTTAGGGTGCTTTGTTGTGAGAACTGCTTGTCACATTCAGGACAACAATAAGGTTTATCTCCATTATGAGTTCTGATGTGGCACTGAACTGTGCTTAAATATAAGAATCGTTTCTTACATTCAGAACAGCAGTGAGATTTTTCTTCAGAACGGATTTTGGCATGTGTATAAATACCTTTCTGTCTTCTATAACATTTCCCACATTCAGAACATACATACTGCATTTTCACTTAAGTGGGAATTTCTGTGTTTACTTGAAAAGAGCTAATGTTTAAAACCTTTTTCCACATTGAGAACAGTAATATGGATTCGTTCCAGTATCAATTTCTGTGTGCCTTTGAAAACTGCATTTGTCAGAAAATTGTTTGGTACATTCTGGACAATAATGAGGTTTTTAACTTGTGTGGATTCTTCTGTGTCTCTGAAGGTGGCTTCTCCTTGAGAAGGACTTACCACATTCTGAACAACAATGAGGTTTTTCTCCTGTGTGAATTTGTTTGTGCAACTTAAGTTCACTTATCCTTGAGAACGATTTACCACATTCTGGACAGCAATGAGGTTTTTCTCCAGTGTGGATTCTTCTGTGCCTCTGAAGATGGCTTCTCCATGAGAACGACTTACCACATTCTGGACAACAATGAGGTTTTTCTCCTGTGTGGTATCTTCTGTGGTCCTGAAGATGACTTCTCCATAAGAATGACTTACCACATTCTGGACAACAATGAGGTTTTTCTCCAGTGTGGATTTTTTTTGTGTCTCTGAAGATGGCTTCTCCATGAGAACGACTTACCACATTCTGGACAACAATGAGGTTTTTCTCCTGTGTGGTTTCTTCTGTGGTCCTGAAGATGACTTCTCGTTAAGAATGACTTACCACATTCTGGACAACAATGAGGTTTTTCTCCAGTGTGGATTCTTCTGTGCCTCTGAAGATCATTTCTCCATGAGAATGACTTACCACATTCTGGACAACAATGAGGTTTTTCTCCAGTGTGGATTCTTCTGTGCCTCTGAAGATGGCTTCTCCATGAGAACGACTTACCACATTCTGGACAACAATGAGGTTTTTCTCCTGTGTGGTTTCTTCTGTGGTCCTGAAGATGACTTCTCGTTAAGAATGACTTACCACATTCTGGACAACAATGAGGTTTTTCTCCAGTGTGGATTCTTCTGTGCTTCTGAAGATTGCTTCTGCTTGAGAACAACTTACCACATTCTGGACAACAATGAGGTTTTTCTCCAGTGTGGATTCTTCTGTGCCCCTGAAGATGGCTTCTCCATGAGAACGACTTACCACATTCGTTACAGCAATGAGGTTTCTGCTCTCCAGAGTGAATTTATGTGTGTTTGTTAAGATTCTTGATCTTTGGGAAATGCTTGCCACATTCATAACAACAATATGTTTTTTCTACAGTGTGAATCTTCATATGCTTATTAAGATCAATTTTTTTCCAGTATGAATTTGATTTTCTTTCTCCACTTGCTGTCGATCAGTTTTGATGGCTTCTGTCTGTGTTACTCCAGTAGCAGGGAGAGAACTGCAGTGCAAAAAGGCTGCTGTCTGGTTCCCTGATTCTGTTGCTGATTTCTTCATACCTTTCTCTTTGTATTGAAGAGATGGCTGACCAAATGAAGGTGAAGGGAAGCTGCCATTCTTCTGTAAATCTGAAATAACACAAACATTTTAATATTTTTTTCCTGATACTTACAAGGCGATTTACAACATTTGAGACACAATTGGTTATTTATGAGCCAATCTTAGAAAGTAATGCTGTAAGCTTCAAGTTAAATTCATACGAATATAAATTCCTTTCATAGTCATAGACAATGCTATAGTCTTTTCCCCCCAATAAGTTAGTATGAGATAGAACTTTCTTGCTATAACTGACATTCAGTGTGTTAATTGAGTCAGTTGTTGTTCGGAACTGGTCCCAGTGCACATGGACTTAAAGACCCATAAGACACTTAAATGGTTCAGAAATGTTTAGAAGATAAATAGATAGATAGATACTTTATTAATCCCAAGGGGAAATTCCTATACTCCAGCAGCACCTTACTGATACAAAAAAACAATATTAAATTAAAGATTGATAAAAATGCAGGTAAAAATGGACAATAACTTTATATAATGTTAACGTTTACCCCCACGGGTGGAATTTAAGAGTCACATAGTGTGGTGGAGGAACGATCTCCTCAGTCTGTCAGTGGAGCAGGACAGTGACAGCAGTCTGTCACTGAAGCTGCTCCTCTGTCTAGTGATGACACTGTTTAGCGGATGCAGTGGATTCTCCCATAATTGATAGGAGCCTGCTGAGCACCCGTCGCTCTGCCACAGATGTCAAACTGTCCAGCTCCTTGCCTACAATAGAGCCTGCCTTCCTCACCAGTTTGTCCAGGCGTGAGGCGTCTTTCTTCTTAATGCTGCCTCCCCAGCACACCACCGCGTAGAAGAGGGCGATCGCCACAACCGTCTGATAGAACATCTGCTGCATCTTATTGCAGATGTTGAAGGATGCCAGTCTTCTAAGGAAGTATAGTTGGCTCTTTCCTTTCTTACACAGAGCATCAGTATTGGCAGTCCAGTCCAGTTTATCATCCAGCTGCACTCCCAGATATTTATAGGTCTGCACCCTCTGCACACAGTCACCTCTGATGATCACGGGGTCCATGAGGGGTCTGGGCCTCCTAAAATCCACCACCAGCTCCTTGGTTTGGCTGGTGTTCAGGGGTAGGTGGTTTGAGTCGCACCATTTAACAAAGTCTTTGATTAGGTCCCTATACTTCTCCTCCTGCCCACTCCTGATGCAGCGCACGATAGCAGTGTCATCAGCGAACTTTTGCATGTAGCAGGACTCCGAGTTGTGTTGGAAGTCCGATGTATATAGGCTGAACAGGACTGGAGAGAGTACAGTCCCTTGTGGCTAACCCTAATTTTAGAAGTGATTTTGTAAAGCTTAGAAATTAAACAATATTTATAAACTTTGAACAGAACTTTTAAGAAGAACTTTTCTTTTTTTTTTTGCTATATCAATTTTCATTTTTTTGTGGGAACTGTTTTAGTTTGATTTTTTACTAAAGCTTTTAAAAACGAAGATATTTTGTCTGTGTAATCATTTCAGCGTGTCAAGCTTTTGCTGAATCTCATTATGTATGTTAGAGCTGCCGAACATTGGTAATTATGGGGAAAAATACAGCTACACTTTTCATCAGAAAACTTGCCACCTAGAGGGTTTGAACTTGAACTGGAAACTACCATCTGAGAATTGAGGATATTTGTGCTCCTGAACTCACCAGCGAATGATAAAGACCTCGGCTACTGGGACGTACTGTGCTCTTATCTTCTATCTCTGCATGATTGTAAATGAAACCAAGCTCACCGTACCTGAACCTGAGAAGATTTAAGAGACTGTAATATTACATGCAGTAAGGCATTGTGGATGATCGCTTGTGCTTTTGCCCGAGTCATGGAAGCCTCGCTGTAAAGACGTAATCTGTTATGCTGCAGTGTCCCAATTGTGACAAAGCAGTTTGTCTTGAAACACTCTGTCATCAGAGACTCACACTTGCTGTGAACATGGCGATATCCAAGCGTAGTTGAAGTGAAGTTACCAGGAGTAATCAGAGTATGGACTCAACGGCAGAGAATGTGCTTGTGGATCTTACAGATCACTTAAAGAAAATGCAAGATTGACTTTCTAAGCTTAAGACTGAAATTGAAAGCCTTAAAAACATTCTGGAAAACCACAGTGAAGTAGCACGGTTGCTTGAAATCTTTTGTGAGACATGCAGTCAAGCAGAAGAGCTGAATAAAAGAGTAATATCTATGCTAATTAAAGAATCCGTAATTAACAAACAGAAAACAACATTCACAGAAAATTCTAAGAAATGGGACAAATTTAGTGACACTACAGCAACATGGCTGAAAGATACAAAGAGCCTTTAGCACACTCATCTGACGAGCAATTAGTTAATCAATTCAGAGAGATGCAATTTTGAGAACGAGATCGAAGAGAAACTAGAGTCCTGCAAGCTTCTCAGTTAAAGTGCGCTCTCAATAAGAAATGTGGCTTGTCTTCCGAGCTAAGGGCCTCAGCAACATCACTCCCTACAACAGTTGTAATTGAACAATTGACACTCAATAGCATCCTACAAAGGCTGAATGAACTTGAGTGTGACAGACAAGAACAATCTGTAACTAATACAGGGGCCTGTTGGCAGACTTACACACACAATCTCATAGGTGTGCTCATACAAAATCAAGTCGAATGTCAGAAGGCAGTCACCGAAATGGCCCAAAAAAAGGAAGCTCCAGTTCCTGTTCCTCCTGCGCCACATGGTGAAGTACCACATAGACAAGTCCCTTTATTCAGAGGCGACCCCTTGGCTTACGCAGATTTTATCACAGCCTTTCATCATGCTGTAGGCGAAGTGCTAGAAGACCCTCAAGATAAACGAGATTACTTGATTCAATACACAAGAGGTCCTGCTCAGGAAATGATTATGGGTTGTGCACGATTGTCACCAAGTCAAGGCTATGAAAAGGCCAGAAAGCCACTTGAGAGTTACTATGGCAACCAAATATTTATAGTTGATGGATACATAGATAAAGTATTGAAGTGGCCTCAAATAAAACAAAACAACGGAGAGACATTGAGAGACTATGTAACCTTTCTTGATAACTGTATGGACGCAAGGAACCGGGATGAATTCAACAGCAATCAACATCTCTGTACTATTGTCACAAAGCTCCCACACTCCTCACAAGATAAGTGGTGAAATACAGCCTTTAAACTTGAAGGAAGAGAAGACAAAGAGGCAGATATTTACAATCTAACAATCTTTACACATTGACAGTCTAGGATGTTAATGTATTCTGTTTATGGAAAGGCCCCACAAGGTAGCACAGAGAAAGAAAAGAGCGACAAGGCTAAGTTTCCTGTGAAGAGCGGTCAGAGATCAGGGAGTGTCTTCACTACAAGTATTACTGACGATACTGGAAAGGGGACTCGAGAAACCTCAGTCAAAAAGACTGTTACTGATGTCTGTGCATTTAAAAAGCCTTGTGTATTCTGTAGTGGCCAGCATATTCTTGCTGAATGTAGTAAAATCAAAGATCTGCAGCATAAAGTAATAATTGACATTTTAAAATCTAAAGGTTTATGTTTTCACTGTCTCAAACAGGGGCAAATTGGCAAAAACCGCAAAGAAAGGATGAAATGTCAGACATGTTCTTTGCAGCACACAGACATCCTTCACATCAAAAAAAGAGGTTGGAGCGACATCTTCAGCTACAGCCAGTGTGGCAACATCTACTGACAGGGAAGCTGAGACTGGAACTTGTGCCTTTACTGGGGCCGGTGAAGAGTGCACACTGTACAGTATGTGGTTACTATTAAGGTAAAATCTAATAAGAGCGAGAGGTATGTAGAAACATGAGACTTTAAAGACCCTGGTAGTACAGTAACAATTTGTACTCAAAAGCTCCAGAGACAATTGCACCTTCAGGGGAACACAAGTATTCCTCCAAACTATGAGTAATTATGATGATCCAAAAATGCTAACCAAATGCTCTGTCTTATCAAATTTGCAAGTCTGTGGTCTCAATGATGATGAATATATTGATTGGACAAAGGTCTTCACACAGGTCTTCATTCCAGTGAATAGAGAAAGCACTCCACTACAAGAGGACATTGAGACGTGAGCAGATCTTATCTCGTATTGACTCTGAAGTTGATTTTTTAATAGGAATCAACAGCCCAGAAATCTTCAAGCAGTCGCGAATCATACCAAGCCAAGGTGATGGACCTCATGTTGTGAAGACTGCACTTGGATGGGTGGTTGGTGGGCCATACAAAGAGATAGGTGACCTTTCTAAACAAAGTGGTAAGCTGCCCAAACATTCAATCAATTAAATGTCAATAACAGAAATTGAAGATATGTTGCTGTAACAGTATAACACAGATTTTACAGAGTGCAGCTGTGAAATGTCACAGGAGGACATCAAGTTCATGCGCATAGCCTCAGAATCTATGAGACTGGTAGGTGGCCACAATTGCTTAAATTTGCCTTTGAAGGATGAAACACTTGAAATGCCGAACAATCGCTGAGCAGCGTCTTATTGGGCTCAAGAGAAAACTGAGCAAAAATTCAGGTGTCCATGAAGACTATAAAACCTTCATGAAAGACATTATTGACAAGCGTTAAAGTACCCGAAGAACGCCTGCATTGCAATGAAGGCAGGGTGTGGTACATCACACATCATGGTGTGTATCATCCAAAGAAAAATAAGATTTGAGTTGTGTTTGATTGCACAGCCGTCTACCAGGGGACTTCACTTAACGAACAATTAGATAGATAGATAGATAGATAGATAGATAGATAGATAGATAGATAGATAGATAGATAGATAGATAGATAGATAGATAGATAGATAGATAGATAGATAGATAGATAGATAGATAGATAGATAGATAGATAGATAGATAGATAGATAGATAGATAGATAGATAGATAGATATATTAAAAGGTTCTGAGCTAACACTCTCATTGGTATCCTTACGAGATTTAGAAAGGAGTCAATAGCACTAATGGCACACATTAAGTCAATGTTCTACCAAGTTAAAGTACCAGATAAAGACAATGATCTCTTACACTTTTTATGGTGGCTTGAAGGTAATCTAAGGAAAGACCAAAAAAATTCAAAATGACAGTACATCTTTTTGGTGCTACTTCTTTCACCCAGTTGTGCTTCTTATGCTGAATCTGAAGATGCCAGAGATACATTTCCTGAGGAAGCTGTTAACACCATACTCAATAACGTCTATGTAGATGACTGCTTAAATTCAGTGGCAACAGAAGAACAAGCAATAAAGCTGGCAAAGAACCTCCAAACGCTATGCCATAGAGGTGGATTTCATTTGACCAAGTGGGTGAGTAACAACAGAGCAGTTTAATTGTCTATTCCTGAAGAAGACAGAGCTCATGAACATAAGGACTTAGACTTGAGCCACAGTCTCCTTCTCTGGGTGTCCAGTGGTGCACAGAAATGGACAGTTTCAAATTTCAAATTAAGTTACAAAACAAGCCCGCTATAAGGCGTGGTATTCTGTCTGTTAGCTCAGTTTATGATCCCCTTGGTTTTCTAGCACCTGCCATACTGCCAGCAAAGCTTATTCTAAGAGACTTGAGCAAAGACAAATTTGGGTGGGATGAAGAAGTAGAAGTCAAACACATTTAGAAATGAAAAAAAATGGATGGATGACTTACAGTTAATAGCAGACTACAATGTGAACAGATGTGTCAAACCTGCACGGTTTGGAACCATAAAGTCAGCACAAAAATACCATTTCGCAAGATGTCAGTGAAGATGGATATGGCACTGTCACTTACATTGTCTTAACCAATGAAGGCGGCAAAAAACATTGTTCATTCCTGATGGGCAAGTCAAGAGTTTTGCAACATTGAAGCAGGTCACGATTCCAATATTGGAGCTGACAGCAGCTGTTGTGACCGTCAAAACTGACAAAATCCTAAAAGGTGAGCTTCAAATGTCCTTAGAAGAATCTACATTTTGGACTGACAGCAGCACAGTGCTAAAATACATTTCAAATGAAAGCACTCGATTCAAGACCTTTGTTGCCACCAGAATCTCCTTGATCAGAGATCATTCACATCCTTCACAGTGGAGGTACATCACATCTGCCCTTAATCCGGCTGATCAAGCATCCAGAGGGCTTGACCAGAAAGAAGACCAGATCAACTAACTGATTCACTCTTTGAAGATGATCCAGAACAGCCAACATGACAAGAGTAGATGAGGCGACTGAGCCCATCAAAAAACTAATCACTTACTTTTCAGATTGGCATCGCTTGAAGAAAGGAGTGGCTTGGCTCCTCAAGTATAAAGACATACTGATGTACTTAAAAATGAAAGAAAAACATTTCAACTAGAAGTCAGTCAATCTAAAAATAATTCAGAAGAAAAACAAACACTCTTCGTAGAGGACATGAAAAGGTATAAACAGACTTTAATAACAAGCCTGATTTCTACAGAGGACTTGGCTAAAGCTGAAACAGAACTTATCAGCCTCAGTCAACTGCAAGAATTTCCAGAAGAATTAAAGGCTTTAAAGAAAATGGTTTGTGTAAAAAAAGAACAGTCAGATCTTCAAACTTGACCCGATCATACAAGATGGAGTACTGAGAGTAGGAGGAAGACTTAACAAAGCTGCAATGCCTGAAGAAGCTGAACATCCTACAATTCTTCACAAGCATTCACATATCACTTCTCTCTCTCACTTCGCAGCACATTCACAAAGAAATCGGACATTGTGGGCACAACTATACACTCTCACAGTTACACCAGAATACTGAATACCTCAAGCAAACTCAGCTATCAGAAAAATTATTTCAAAGTGCACAACGTGCAGAAGATTCAATGAGAAAACAGGTGAGCAAAAAATGGCAGATTTGCCAGAAGACCGCCTGGTACCTGACCAACTACCATTCACCAATGTCGGAGTTGATTATTTTGGTCCCTTTCAAGTCAAAAGAGGATGAAGTCTGCTCAAGAGGTACGGAGTAACATTCACTTGTCTAACAACCAGAGCTGCCCACATAGAGACTGCACTCAGCTCAGACTCTGATTCTTGTATCCAGGCCATTCGCAGATTCATGTGCAGAGGAGGACAAGTTAAAATCATCCACTCAGATAATGGAACAAACTTTGTTGGAGCAGAAAGAGAGCAACGAGGAGCTATTAAAAATTTTGACCAAGAAAAAAATCAGCAATGCTATGATGAAGAAAGAAATCAAATAGATTTTAAATCCACCATCAGCCTCTCACCAAGGTGGAGTGTGTGAGAAACAAATCAGAAATATAAGAAAGATTCAAAACTCAACACTAAACTAACAAACACTCGATGATGAAAGTCTCCAAACAGTGACGTGTGAAGTGGAATCAATTATCAATAACAGACCCCTCACTAAGACATCAGATGACCCAAATGACTTGGAGCCACTCACACCCAATCACTTGCTGTTACTGAAGACACAACCTGACATGACTCCTGGGATCTTCTCTACAAACGACCAGAACACTCAAAGACGCTGGAATCAAATTCAATACAAGGCTGATTTGTTTTGGAGAAGATGGTCTAAAGAGTATCTGCCAATACTTCAAGAACGTCAAAAATAGCTAACAGCAAGAAGAAATTTTGAATCAGGAGACGTTGTTTTAATTGTTTATGACATTGCACCCCACAATTCCTGGGTAACGGGCCGAGTCATTAAGACAATGGCAGATGCCAAAGGTGCAGTCAGAAGAGTTTGTAGGGCCCTAGGATTTCTGTGATGCAGAAAACACGGACGGAATCACGGAATTAATGCATTAAAACGGATTTTAGATTTAAAAACGGAAATGTGCAGAATTTAGAGACTGAAGGGGTGACGGTTACAAAACTTCCCAATAAATTAAACGATTCAATAATCTGTACTTCTATCATTCAAATACTATTTTATAGTTTGCTGTTTTTCAAGGGAACCCAATTGTTTGTAGAAAAAACTAAGAAACACGAACTTAACTGCAAAATTAAGGGTACAACAATATCCCGGTGACTTTAACAAATCTGGACAACAACTTCTATGCAAGTTTTTCCAGCACACCATAGACTGGACACGAGAAGATACTTGCAATGACTGTGTCAAATCTAAAACCCACCTCAAGAACAAGGAGAAATTAAGATCAATAGGTGTTCACCTTCAGGTAACAACAGCAGAAATAAGAAAATCATCTGATGCAAGATGCCAGTTGTGGAGGACTTTGTGGCCATGTGAGTCAGACGTACCGCTCGATAAAAATGACGAAGATACGTCCTTTCTTTATTAAACATTGTAAACAGGGAGGTACGCTGCTAGAAACTGAGAGCAGTCTTCGTCAAACTCATTGGCCGTGTCTTTGAACAACATATGGAGGACGTTCTTCGAAAGACTCGTGGCAAGAAGATTTATGTTGTAGTTGATGAAATCACAGATAGCTGAGAGTGCTGCGTCCTCAACATAGTGATATACAAGTAAACATTCAGCTGTGTGGTGATTATTTTATGGAGACAGTTCTAATTGTATGAGATGTATTTACTTTAAATCAGGTAACCAATTAAATTATATTTAACCGGTATTAACAGTCTTTAACATAGAAAACTGTTATTAGTGAACGGCACTGGTTGTTAACGGGTTTCCTTTTATAAATTAACAATGATATTTCTGATTTAATAAACGTGTTGCCTGACAGTGATGAGGCAAGTGAGCTCCACATTTGACTCAGCAGGTGTCTCCTCAGATGCCACGAGCCCTTAAAAGCAGGTCTCTCTTTCTTAATTTCTATTTAATTCCCTGATTTAGTGTCTTCCAGATGAGTTTGCTTTTGCTTTGTAATTAATTATTTTAAGATATACAGTAAATGAAGCTACAGATGTAATGATGCACATTCCTAATCTGTAAACATTTACAGTTTAAGAATCATGAGTAATAATTTCCATAATTACAATTTCAGGTATTGAAGAGCAGGACTTTCTGTCAGATGGTATCTTTATGGAGGGCTGTAACTTCTCCACCTTTTCACAGGCAGCAGCACTTCAGTTTCTTCACAACAACCAGCTGAACCTTCATGACATCTTAGCAGAGCTGACGGCACTAGAAATACTGTAGTGAGGCTGCATCACTAGTGATGTGGTAAAGTCTGCCTTCTTCTAGAAGCCTGCCAGGGACCCCCGAGACAGGAAACACCAGGAGGAATAGCTGCTTCAAATCAGTAGGGTACCTCGCTGAACATATTCACCTCTACGAAGAGTTCTTTCTGGTCGAGAACACATCAGCTCAGGCTCTAACAAATATCCCAGACTGTAAAAGTGAAGTGAACCTTCATCTCAGAAGGACGCGTCAAACTAAATGGCTCTTACAGTTCTGGAGGGCACTCGCTGTCCTACTGCAGTCTCAGCACACAACATCATGGAGGATCTGGGCTCCTACCTGATGAATGGAACTGCAAAATAAGGTTCAGCTGGGCTAGTGTGCTGTGTCATTAAATGGAATGTAAAGTGCCATCTCATTATTATTTGTTTTATTGTAGCTTTTGCTATTTACTGTATTTAAAAAAAATCCAAATTAAGGAAAAATAAAACAGCGAAAACCGAAAAAAAACTAAAATAAAATGGAATTTGTGAAAAAATAAAACTGATTCCATAGGGCCCTAAGTTTGTGTGAAGACCAAAACCAGCACACTGGAGCGGCCTGTGAATAAACTGAGCCTGCTACAAGAAACAGCCAATGTTTGAAATGAGAGATTTTTAAATGTTTGTTTGCAGTGTAACTGCTTGTGAATTGAAAACCAGAGTTAATGTAAGGGCTGAATGATGGCGGAGTGGTAGCACTGCTGCCTTGCAGTTAGGAGACCCGGGTTCGTTTTCCGGATACTCCCTCTGTGGTGTTTGCATGTTCTCCCCGAGTCTGCATGGGTTTCCTCCCACAGTCCAAATATATGCCGGTTAGGTGGATTGGCGATTCTAAATTGGTCCTGGTGTGTGCGCCTTACCTGGGGTTTGTTTCCTTCCTTGTTGGCTGGGATTGGCTGGGTTTGGCTCCAGCAGACCCCCGTGACCCTGTAGTTGGGATATAGCGGGTTGGATAATGGATGGATGGATGATAAGTTAATGTAAAAGTAAAATTAGACGTCTCACATTGAGGTATAGTATAGCAACTGTCTGTGGTCCTGCATAGCCAATGAGGGGCCGGAAATGTAAGAGCCAATCTTAGAAAGTAATACGTTAAGTTAAATTCATATTAGTGTCTGATTAGTCACAGCCATAGACAATGCTGTAGTCTTTACCCCTGTAAGTTAATAACAGATAGAACTTTCTTGCTATAACTGAGATACAGTGTGATCATTGAGACAGTTGATGTTTAAACAGGTCCAAGTGCTCAGGGACTTAAACGACAACATAGAAATGGGACAGGCATGCAGTTTTCTGACCTTTCATAAATTGGTCAGAAACGTGTTGAAGTGATGTTGTAAAGATTGGAAATGAAACAAGATTTATAAGCTTTGAACACAACTTTTCTTAACAAGAACTCTGCATGAACAGTTTTATTTAGAAGTTTTACTGAAGCTTTTAAAAATGAAGATATTTTGTCTGTGGAATCATTTCGACATGTGAGGGCTTTGCTGAATCCCATTTTCTATGTTAGAGATGGTAATTTTTGAGAAAAACATTTCTCTTGTTTTTCCAACTGGAGCACAGGCAGGTCACATGACTTGCTCGAGGTCACATGGTGTCAATAACTGAATTTGAACCTGCGACTTCAGGGCTTGATGTCCAAATTCCTAACCACTACCCGCCTTTTAAAATGAATTCAACAGTACAAGTAAAGTGGTGGCACACTGGTTGGTGTTCCTTCCTCACCCTGAGGTGCCATTTATGGTCTGGAATTCCATGTGTGGTCTTTACATGTTCTGCTGTTGTCTGTTCAATTTCTCCACCTTTCTCTCACATGTGAAAGACAGGCCTGATCAGATCTATCGATCACAAATCAAAATCAGCCAATTATCACTCCAAATGACTTGACCGATGATCAGCAAATTAGTTGATCTTAACATCTGATCTTGAATGATAAAAAAGACGCAAGACAAAGTTCAAACAATAGCAAAATACAGAAACACGTCCTCGCCAGTCTAACAGTTTTATTGCCTTCCTACAAGAGATAACAAATTTGCGGTTTGTAATATTTGTGCAAAAAGAAGTCAGTGATGGAGGATTCTCTGCTAACACTTTCAACAATACAAACCTTATTCAGCATCTGAGAAGTCAACACAGAAGGGACTGGTGTGAAGAATGAGCTGTTCAAAGGCTGAGGTGACCATCAAGCTTAGTCTAGCTCAGTCGCCTACTCTCACTCGGCCTCCAATAATGGCAGCACTTAGAAAACTCAACCTTATAATACTGACAGCAAGAACACCGAAGACTTACTGGGACAGCAAAAACAGTGGAATTCATAAGCCTGGACAACGAGCCACTTTCAGTTCTGGAAGATGTCACCTTCTAGATCATTTAGATCCACAATTCCATCTGCCAGTGAGTGTTTGTTGACTGTTTTATTTGTATAATTAATTAATCAGGCATTAGCTATTTTTACTAAAATCCCTTTTATTAGCCTTTCAGTGAATGTGTAGGTAGATGGGAGGAAAGGAATGCAGAGTTTTACCGAGCTGGTACATAAATATAAATCGTTATCAAGTGGACATTGATTAGTTAGAAATTGTAGTCAGCTGTCTTATGTGCTTCTTGGGTAGATAAGGTAGATAAGGTAAAATACTACTAATTACGCATAATAAACATTATGTCAGCGTTTCTCAACCTTTTAAGTATTTGCGACCCGAGTTTTCATAACAGTTTTAATTGCGCCCCCCTAACGTTTTTTTGAAAGGATCCCACTAATACCAATTTCTTCTTTTTTTAATTAATGATATATCATAGATGCATATTTTATTATACCTACTTAACTTTTAATCAACATTTATCTAACTCTATATTTATTTTTCTAGTATCAGAATGTGGTTTAAGTTAATTTGTTTTGGTTTCAATAAATGTATTTTTCATATATTCGATTCTTGTTTTTTTTTTTCACATCTTTGAGACCCCCTTTTTGTTACTTCATGCTCCCCTAGGGGGTCCGGCCCCACAGTTTGAGAGCCACTGCATTATGTGAATAGTCACTATACATTTATAAATTCTGTAACAGATATTATCATAATGATTTTTATCACCAAATTAAACAATGGTACAAGGACACGTATTTCACAGATGATTGCAAATCTCAAACACATAAACTGCTTAGTGCCGGTGTCTCAACCACACAGACACACTCGGAGCGACAGACGACAACCAAGAGTTCCAAAGAAACTCCCCGCCAACAGAACTGCAGAATGCATGAAGAAATGGTCAATAAAGATAAAAACAAGATTTGATTCAGTAGCATCAGAGGTGAATCTTTATCTCTGTGAACCTCATACCACAAGAGATGCTGGTCCACTGGCTTTCTGAAGAACCAATAAAAGTCATCATCCTACCTATGCCCTCCTTACTGTATATGAGTGGGGACAGCGAGGGTCTGTTCAGTACAGCAGCACACGTCGTGGATGACCAGACTGTCCTCCGAACATGCAGAGATGCTTATATTCTTAGATAAGAACCTGAAGTGTTCACCAAGACTGTCTCGTTTTCTTCTTGTCATAGTCGACGGCTAGAAATATCTAATTGAACATTTTATTTGATTAGAAATGTGGAGTATGATTAAGACTTGCCTTTTGTTCTGTTCAGCTTGTTTTTGTTCCATTATGTGTACATTATTAATGGAATGGAATGGGTGATCAATATCAGGTCTAAAGACTCCGATCAGAGCCACCCTACACAATAAAGTGTCTGAATTTGGAGTTTCTCTTCTCAATTGTAATGTATGTGATGATATTTACATCCTCTAGAACCAAATCTGGACTAAAAAATAAACACACAAATATATCCGCTTGTGTTAGCAGGGCACAGACTTTAGCACAGCTGCTTTAGTGTTCAGCTGTCCTGGGGTCAAATCCTGCCCACAGTTGATCTACATAGGGGTTCTGAATGGTTAGGGTTATTCTGGTTCTTTCCCTCATCCCCAAAAACATGCAGGTGAAGTGGAGTGGTGACTACAAATTGACCCGATGTGACTGTGGGAGACGGAAGGGCCCAAGATCATCTCCAAGTGAAGATTTCACACCACTGCCAACTTGTCCAGACCATGCTGCCCCTGCAAGTTCAGGCTGAGAGGAGAACACAAGATGCTGAAAGAAGACCCTGAGACCCCCTGAATGTCATCATGGCTCATACAGTTAGCTCTTGTCACTGTTAACGTCAAAGTGCATGAGATTGCAATTAGAAAGATGAGGCACATATTAGGTGGGCACTGACTTGAGCAAATTCACTCTTATTTAGTGCACAGGGGCGAGGATTTGATTCTTACTTATTTATCTCTTTTTGTGGACATTTCTACCTTAACTGCCACACAGTTTAAGAAATATACATTTCTTTAACAAAATATGACTTTTGATATTTTCATTGAACGTAATGCGCTGTTGGCCTAACATACGTCACAGCTTCAGTCAAAGCTTCATGATGTTCAAGTCATGCGCTGAACACTTTAAATTTTTAAATATTCACCCAAGTTTTTCTAATTTATCATTTATTAGGTAACCTATTGTTTGTTATCATGGGCCCAGGTAGGTGGTCTTTATCCAAATTCAATTAACCGTGATTTCCACTCTCATTTCAATCTCCTAAGAACATCAAAGCAACCACCATCTATATCTATAAAGGAGAGTTGGGATCCGTGTGGCTGTGTTTGTGTGTTTGTGGAGGGACGGAGAGTTAAGGCGGGTGTTGGAGTCACGTGATCATCTCCCCTCCCATTCACCTCATTTCATTCACTTCATTTCACTCTGAGCTGAGCTCCACAGCTGACGCGGTTAGTCCTTTCTCCTTTACTGTTTATTAGACGCAGTACTTACTGAATAGTATTTTGTCCATTAGTGTTTCTTAGTGTTTAGTAGATGCGGTGTGCCGGTGCTCTCGGCGGTGTTGTGGTTTACTGTTACGTTCTTCTTCGTTTTTGTACTTTAGTGTTTAATAATAAATAATAATAATTCATTACATTTATATAGCGCTTTTCTCAGTACTCAAAGCGCTAAAATAGTGAGTGATACTTAGCTATTGGATGTTCCAATACACAGTTATAAACAGTAACGCTTGGTAATTTCAGGCGTGATCGCCCCGGAGCCATAAGCCATAAGCCAGGTTAGTATGAACATCAGATCAGTTCCGGTCGTAGAGTACTGTAAGATGAAAAGGGAGCAGATCAGCATGCTTTGTTTCCTTACAAACCTCCCATAGTTTATGAAGACGCACAGCAACAATTAAATCATACAGATTCTGGTGTATTCTCAGTTGCATTTGCCGTGTGAATTTCTTTAGGTATTGACCCAAGTGATCAAGTTTTTACTATTTCTTCAATGCGAAATCACTTACAAATAATTTTTATTACTCGACAATTGCTTCCATTCCCTGTCGAAAGTAGCCGACGGGCGACACCAGTTACAAGTATTCAGTGCGTTCAAAGACCTGTACGAAGTACGGCCACTAACACAGTCACTCATAAAAGGGGAGATGACTCGGTGCAGGAAATGGGGATTGAAACTACCTGGGAGGACATACAATCAACGAGGCGATTAAACGGATCTCAAGAGACGTCTTCTAGGTTGGAAAAAAAGCGCTTGGCTGCCAAAATCATATATATACATAAATATATACATCTATATAAATAAAAATGTAAATGTTCGTTTGTTCAAAACCTTAAATCTCTGCAAGTTCTTCACCGATTGCTTTGAAATTTTGACACAACGTTGCATTCGAATACGCGCGTGTTTTATATACATACGAGCTGTATATACCCGGCGTTGCCCGGGGCAGAAGTAACCTAATCGGTCAAACACTTACATATATACCAAAGTAAACCTAATCGGTCAAACAGCTTCATATATACAGAAGCGAACCTAATTGGTCAAACAGTTATGCATGTGCAGAATGATTTTACAAACATTATGCGTGTTAACAATCATTAAAAAGAAAAGATTGAGGAACTGTTCTTCTATATGTGATGAAGCCACTAATAAGACAGATTTTTTTCAGGACCCAGCTGTTTCATAACTAAACTACTGCCACCCCAAAGTAATGCCTAATAGTGTTTTTTGGGGTAGCTGTGGAATAAAAAGGGTGTTTTTTAGTCAGTAAGAATCTGACACTACCCTTCAGTACGGGCTGAAGGGTGCCTATGTAAGGTTTTACATCCTTCCCGTATGGAAAAAAAAACATACTAAACTTTTTTTTCATCATTACAGATAATCTCAGTCAAATCGAAGTACGCATTCTCAATTTATTTTTATCTAATTTTTACTTTTTCACAAAGCCATCCCATGGCAATTTGTATGAATAAACTTTTGCTAGAGAGTTAGCAAAAGTTTATTCATGCACATATTTTAATACGGATAATCTATCTCTAATCAAGGTTCTCATTTTCATTCTAATTTAAAATAATAATAGATACTCATTTTTTTCTTCTGTTTTAGAAAAACCAATCTATGCCACCTACGTCTTCGTCAAGTCAGCTTCATCCAGCTTCATCACATATAGAAGAAGAGTTCGTCAATCTTTTCTTTTTAATGATTGTTAACACGCATAATCTTTGTAAAATTATTCTGCACATGCATAACTGTTTGACCAATTAGGTTCGCTTCTGTATATATGAAGCTGTTTCATCGATTAGGTTTGCTTTTGTATTTATGTAACTGTTTGACCAATTAGGTTTGCTTATGTATATAGATTAGCTGTTTGTCCGATTAGGTTCGCTTCTGTATATATGAAGCTGTTTATCCGATTAGGTTCGCTTTTTTTATATATGTAACTGTTTGACCGATTAGGTTACTTCTGCCCCGGGCAACGCCGGGTATATACAGCTCGTATATATATATATATATATATATATAGCAAAATACCCGCGCTTCGCAGCGGAGAAGTAGTGTGTTAAAGAGGTTATGAAAAAAAAAGGAAACATTTTAAAAATAACGTAACATGATTATCAATGTAATTGTGTTGTCATTGTTATAACTGTTGCTGTCTTTTATATATATATATATATATATATATATATATATATATATATATATATATATATATATATATATATATATATATTATATATATATAATATACACACACACATAAACATTTATATACATATACATATATATACATATCTACATATACACATGTACATATATATACACACACATACATAAACACACACATAAGACTTACTGAGTGAAACGGGCTTTCATTGACAATCATGTTACGTTATTTTTAAAATGTTTCCTTTTTTTTTTCATAACCTCTTTAACACACTACTTGTCCGCTGCGAAGCGCGGGTATTTTGCTAGTATATATATATATATATATATATATATATATATATATATATACATATACACACATACATGCAGTTTTAATAACACAGAAATCAATATAAACATTAACATCATTATCATATGAGAATATGAAGTAATATATAAGAAGCACATTTCATATCAATATAAATTATTAAACAGTAAAATCTTCTTCTGTAATTTGCTACCGTGGCAATTTGTGTGTCTGTCCAGGATTTTAAATGACCTGTAGCTCGCAAACCATTGCACCTATACACTTGAAATGTGGTACACATATAGTACGTCACGTCTACTATCCGCTTTATGGGTGATGATTGTTTTAGTCTTTTTATCTTTATTTTATTTTATTGTACAATCAACTCCTATCTGCGCACAGCAGGGCAGCCGTGGGCGGATGCGTATGGTGTATTCACTCCATGTTATCGTGCATTGCGCTGTCAGTGGTATTTTGATAAAAGAATTTGAACAACATATAAGAAGCGTATAAATTATTAAACAGTAAAACATTAACATTTAAGAAGTAAAGTTACATTAAGTACTACTGCTGTGCCTTCGGGTATACCTCATTTTTTGTTTGCCCATTACATGCTTAAATGTATACATTTTTTGGTGTACCTACCCGAGAACACGCGACATATAACCGAGCGTGGGAGAAGCATGGATTTTAAACACGCGTTGAGTTGATGTGCTGGTCTCCCTCGTGAAATAACTGGTAATGTTTGACTAAAATCTACAGCGAGTAAAACGACATTAGCTCCTATTTTTTTTTTTACGATCTCTGAGATGTTGCTTTTTTCGGTTCAAGGATTCATAAGCACTTTTATGTTGTATGGTGTACTTATCCCAAACCATCATCTTTGAATGTTGCAACACTTTCGCCTTGTATGTAGATCGGGGTAATTACATTCATTGCATTCCTAGTCTGAATCACAATGTGATTGTATGGGTGGTTACCTGGCACTGTAGGGTTGCCACCCGTCCTTTAAAATACGGAATCGTGCTGCGTTTGAGAATGAAATTGCGCGTTCCGTTTTGAATCAATACTGGACGGGATTTATCCCGTATTTTTTTTATCATTTTTTTTTTAAAGCAGCGTCTCATGCAATCATCCCACACGCATTTTATGAAGATGCCTCCTTTCCTACTTTTGATTGGGTAATACTTGATGTCATCGTTAGTTTGATTGGTGTTTTTAACTGTCCAGTGAGTAGGGCGTGTCTTTCAACCGTAAGCAGATTTTTTGCACTGGTATCACTGACCTCGACGACGGCGACGTTATACGTCAAAAATAAATTACGATAAATGACGATTTTAGCGATACTTTATTACGACGGCGGCTACATAGACACGATCAAATAAAAACAAAAAAATCAAATAATCATTCTACATTTTCAAAACGTCGAAAAAACGACGGAATGAAAAAAAGGCCCACCCGACGACCCACCCATTCCATTTTTATATATATAGATTATATAGATGTCACACCTGTGACAGGTAAAAACATGCTTTTTTTGAAAACACAGCGCCATCTGTTGGACGTAAAAGTAACACACGCTATACTAAATATTTTACGATTTTATTTCAATGTTTTGATGAAATACATTTGTAAGTACGTGAATAAAGGCAGCGACATGGCAGTTTTTGGCGTGCAACCAGAAAGAAGTGATAGGAATGCGGTCATACATATCGATGAAGTATTAGGCTGGAAGATACATAAGCAGCAATGAAGCTGTATGGCGAATTCTTTCATTTCCCATACATGAACGAAGTCCAGATGTTGTTCACTTAGCAGTACATCTAGAAAATGGACCACGCGTTTATTTCACAGCTGCAAATGTGCAAAAAATAGCCCTGAATCCACCGGCTACAACGTTAACTGCTTTCTTTACGTTATGTCTAAATGACGCGTTTGTGAAAACACTGCTGTATTCGGAAGTGCCTACGTATTACACATGGAATGCGAGTAGAAAATCATTTGAACAACGCAAACGAGGAGAGCGAGTCAACGGACAACCTGACATATTCAAAGAAACTACGATAGGCAGACTGTACACCGTGCATCCCAATCAAGATGAATGCTTCTTTGTTCACATGCTGTTGGTAAATGTGCCCGGTCCAACGTCTTTCCAGCAATTGAGAATTGTTAACGGCGTTACACATGCCACTTTCTGAAGTACATGTCAAGCTCTGAATTTATTGGAGAACGACCAACACTGGGATGTATACATTAATGACGCGTGAAACACGTCACATCCAAATCAAATTCGTGCATTGTTTGCAATCATATTGACCGCCTGCTCTCCTTCATCTCCAACACAGTTATGGGAGAAATATAAATCGCACATGGCTGAAGATATTTTACATTGAATGTGCAAGTGAAATTCAAATATAAACATGGATTTCACAGCAGACATCTACAACTAAGCGTTGATAATAATTGAAGACTTGTGCTTAGAAATCGCGAACAAAGTTCTCAATCAATTGGGAATGCCATCACCGAATCGATTTGCTGCTGCTTCGTTCGATGTAGAACTGCGTCGTGAACAAAATTACAACACGGGTGATCTTTTGTCGTATGTGCAATCAAATATTCCTAAGCTAACGCTTCAGCAAAAAGGCATTTACGATCAAATAATGCAAACTGTCAGTAACGGGGTTGGAGAAATCTGGAAATTGGGTACGGAAAGGTGCCGGTTGATCTGACCTCAGGACGAATTTCATTGCCTCATAACTTCTGCAATTTAGTGACGTCAAAAGAAGAATTGGTTAAAAAAAGTATTTCCCAATATTCAAACCAATTATGAGAATCACGATTGGCTGAGTGAACGAGCTCTTCTTGCGGCCAAAAACAAAGACGTCTACGAACTTAACAATATTATTCAGTCTCACATTCTGCACAGACAATGAAACAACAAAAAATATTGTATACCCACAAGCATTGTGAAATTAAACATATTAGAAACGTGCGCTTTCTCTTTTCTTTCTTTTCCATTTAACCAGACTGAGCCACAGAAACGCGTGGCCGGCTACAGCTATATATATATATATATAAATATATATATATATATATATATATATATATATATATATATATATATATATATATATATATATATATATATATATACACACATACACACACACATATATATATATATATATATATATCTATATATATCTATATCTATATCTTTACCTATATATAGATATAACTATATATATGACTATATATATAACTATATAACTATATATATATATATATATATATATATATATATATATATATATATATATATATATGGCGGCACGGTGGCGCAGTGGGTAGCGCTGCTGCCTCGCAGTTGGGAGACCTGGGGACCCGGGTTCGCTTCCCGGGTCATCCCTGCGTAGAGTTTGCATGTTCTCCCCGTGTCTGCGTGGGTTTCCTCCGGGTGCTCTGGTTTCCTCCCACAGTCCAAAGACATGCAGGTTAGGTGGATTGGCAATTCTACATTGTCCCTAGTGTGTGCTTGGTGTTTGTGTGTGTGTATCCTGTGGTGGGTTGGCACCCTGCCCAGGATTGGTTCCTGCCTTGTGCCCTGTGTTGGCTGGGATTGGCTCCAGCAGACCCCCGTGACCTTGTGTTCGGATTCAGCGGGTTGGAAAATGGATGGATATATATATATATATATATATATATATATATATATATATATATATATATATATATATATATATATATATATTTATATGTACACACACAAACACACATATACAGTATACATACACATATACATCTATACTAATAAAAGGCAAAGCCCTCACTGACTCACTCATCACTAACTCTCCAACTTCCCGTGTAGGTAGAAGGCTGAAATTTGGCAGGCTCATTCCTTACAGCTTACTTACAGAAGTTAAGCAGATTTCATTTTGAAATTCTACACGTAATGGTCATAACGGTCAACAACGTCCGCCATGTTAAACTTTCTTATTTATGGCCCCATCTTCACGAAATTTGGTAGACGGCTTCCCAGCAGTAACCAAAAACGATGTACGTACTTATTTTGGTGGTATGACACCACTGTCGGCCACCATATTGAACTTTCCAAAGGTCTTTTTACTTAATGGGCCCATCTTCAAGAAATTTGGTACGCGGGTTCCCAACGCTAACTGAATCTCACTTACGTACATATATATGTCCATAGCCTGCAGCTCGGTGCACACTCTGAATCCTCCAGGCACTCCTGATCATAACCTAATTTTGAAGGTTGGGGCACCAATAATGTTACTGAGAAACTTACAGCCACCGAAACTTTGTAATGGCACGAGACTTCAGGTCACATGCTTGCAAAAGAACCTAATTGAGGCAACTATTTTTACTGGCAGTGGCTCAGGGGAGAGAGTTTTTATTCCTTGCATCCCCGTTATACCCTCTGATCCCCCATTTCAATTCAAACGCCCTCAATTTCCAGTAAGGCTCTGCTTCACAATGACAATTAATAAGTCTCAGGGACAGACCCTACAAAAGGTTGGCATTGATTTGAGGCAAGATTGCTTTTCACATGGCCAACTATACATTGCATGCTCAAGAGTAAGCTCAGTGCACAGCTTGGTCATATTACAACCGGAGGGGCGAACTGACAACGTGCTGTACAAAGAGATCCTTAACAAATAATTATTGGTACATTTTCCCTCAGTTTATTATTTAAAATTTTAAAGCAGTACTTCACCGCTGCAAAGCACGGGTATTTTGCTAGTTAGAATTTATAAATGCTCTCTTTCTTTTATATTTATTCACATTACCCACTTATTCCAACACTCCTAGGTGACTCTTCTCCTTCTCTCTCATTTCCCTCTGTGATTTTCTCTTCAGACTCCGATAACTCTGATTTCAACTCTGCTGCATTCTCCTGTGTAGCCAGTTGTCCCGTATTAATGGACCAGGGCTATAAACTGGATGAAAATTCTTCACATGCATCTTGCTTGAAAATATCCTCAGTTTCATGCTTTTGAAGTTCAAGACCAATGGTGAAATCATTCAAATCCTCAGCTTTAATGGCAGCAGTCACCCCCTTGCACTCCTCTTCCTCTTTAAAAACTGAAATTCCTTTTTCGTGATCCTCCAGCTTCACACACACATACTCTGCTGTGAGCCACTCCCAGTCCTCTTCTTTAATGTCCACCGTTCTTTCATCCACGCCATCTTCTTTGCAAGATGCCATGCTCTGTGGGAAACACTTCTATCTCTTTAAGTGTCTGCCCTTCTCTTCTCATATTCACTTCTCACATGGACAGCCCTGGGCTGGAGACCATTAGACACCTCAGTGTATGGCCAAGTGAAATGGGAAAGCCCTGTGAAAATAAAAGTGTGAGAATTAACTTTATAAAGTCATTAAAAATAATGAGCACACTAAAGGGTCACAGTGCCCTCCATGAGGTTTGAGTCAAAGACACATTTCTCTTTTAAGTCAGTGGGTAAGTGAGGTTATAAACTATTTGAAACTGGATAAAACCAAATTCTCACTTAAGGGATCTGTGTAGAACCTTTTCAAAACCTGTCAGGATCTGATCAATAACATTTTAGAATAAGCATTTAAATTGATGAAGCAGATTCTCTCACCTCTTTTTTTATTCTATTTATTTTTATTCATTTACTTATCAATATATTTTTACTTTTATTAAAGTTTTACTCTGCTGACCAAGCTCTCTTTCTTATGGGTGGGGGTTGATTTGTTTCTAACCTAGTTTTGTTAAACTTGACTTGCCTGTATGGAATGTTATTTGATTTTAATAAAATTAATCAAATGTTATAAAACAAAATTGTAATATTATAATCACTCATAACATGGTCATTTGGTCATTTTGGGGTTAGCATAGTATTTTCAAAACCTATAGAGCTGGAAAAGACCTTTAAAATGACATGAGAACCATTTCTGTTCACTTATATTTAGGGAGAATTTGCCAGCCAAAGTTCTAACCCAGCACAGATTATTATTGTTGATCCAAGACACGTGCAATTTCAGTTCCATGGGTCACTCAGAAGACCAAATCAGCAGGCCAAGTCTCATTAAAATCTGTGACGATGAGGTCCATAAGTGTGATGATGTGACATGGAGTGACCTGCATGTGTAAATATAACATGGCTGTCCTGATGCTGTGTGAGCTTTTAAGCTGCTGGACACGGCGTGCCCGGGATTGGTTCCCTGCCCTGTGTTGGCTGGGATTGGCTCCAGCAGACCCCCGTGACCCTGTGTTCGGATTCAGCGGGTTGGAATATGGATGGATGGATATCATGCTTTTAAAATTTGATATCACAATTTTCAAATATCTGAAATTTGCGATCAATATCCTCAAACTTCATATAAGATTTCAAAAGCTCGATATCAAATTTGAAAAGCATGTTATCAAGTTCTGCCCCACAAATTTTTCTTATTCCTCCACGCAAAATGTTCTTCACGTTGTCATTTGTAGAAATAAAACTAATATATCAGCATAAAGCAACCTGCACAAGTGTCAGAAAAGCTCACCAGTGATGGGCGAGGTGTGTGTTTGAATATTAAGAATCTTTTTATTGAGCTATGTGTTAATTTTAGATTAGGTTAAATCGCAATCAATCGAGTTTTATACAGACTTGGATAACTGAACCAAGAGAGAATATACAGTATAACACAAGAGATGAAAAATAAATCCTAAGCCCTCATTCATGATGGTGTAAAGTTATGTTGTCACTTAAGGATAAAAGTAGACGGG
>NC_041398.2:7136406-7246406 GCF_900747795.2 Erpetoichthys calabaricus
CATCTAAACATCAAGGACTGACTCGTACACCAGTGTGCCTTCAGACTGTCTCTTTTCAAGCTCAAAGTCCTTCTTGAATTGAACTGTTAAACTAAATCTATCTTTCAAATCTTTTGTATTATTATACTTATTTTATCAAATATTTGTGTGTCACCTATGTGACATTATGAAGACAAGTGTGACAGAAAAAGTAAGTTGTATCATGGAATGTAAAACAAATGTGTTGGACAAATGTATGCACTCAGAATGACACCAAAAGTGGAAGTGAATTCTGATTAGACCCCCATGTGTCCTTTTGTGTTTCCAAACAGAATCAGCTGGAAGTGACAATCAGGAGGAGACTTGAGAAGAAAGAGAAGAAAATAAAGGAGACAATGAGGACAGCAGAACAGATGAAGGTGAGTGAAATTAAGATAACACTTCATATGAAATTAAGGGAAAAAAAAGTAAAAGGGTGTCAGAGTTTCTGGTGATGACGTGTGAGGACAGGGAGATTGAGAAGTAGAGAAGATGGTTTATTGTGTCCTTCATGGCATTTCACTGCTGACAGCATTTCATGTTTAATTTATTAGGAATTCAGACACCGACATCTTAATATTCTCAGGTTTCTTATTCCACCACTTAAAGATGACTTAACTCCCCCTAACAACAACTTATAAAGAAGATTGGTGCTGATGTTCTGATGTTCAGATGCTCATTAAGCCTTCTAATCTATTTAACCCCATGTGTACCGGTGTGTGGCCAGGTAGAAATCCTAAGATAACAACTTTGTCAGCTGTACTTCTTAGCTTTGCACCCAACTCTTTGTCCTGAAAAACTGACAGTCTGATCTCCATATTTTGATTGTACAATGACAACTAGATAAGCTAGATAATGACATTTGGATCCTTGACTGCTCTGGCCAGGAACCTATCCAGCTATCTACAAAGGTTTTCTATCTGTGTACCCAGAAGGCAACACAGAATGTGAGACTCTCTGTATCTGGAGCAAAACTTCATCTCAGTTCCCATAATACCTGATTCCTGACTATGACTACTTTTAGGGCTCCTTGTCCCTGCCTACTGTCTCAGAGATATCAGAGTCACTGTGCAGCTCTGCAAGGTCCTGAAAACAACTGAACACCTCCAGTTTTGGGTTGGTGATCCTGGACAGTGTGCACCTCATACCTTACACTTACAACTGACTGTGACCCACCTGCACACTTTCACCCCAGTGACACTCGGGTGAGCCATACAAATATAAGTCACAGTGGCAGTTATTAGTAACTAGCAAAATACCCACACTTCGCAGCGGAGAAGTAGTGTGTTAAAGAGGTTATGTAAACATATATATACATATACATATATACATATATACACATATCTACATATACACATATCTACATATATATATATATATATATATATATATATATATATATATATATATATATATATACATACACATATCAACATATATACACACATATACATATATACATACATACATAGTGCGTTGTAACATGGGCTGTGATTGTTACATGGGAGGGAGACGACAAATCACAGCTTCCCGCTTTCTAATCGGGCCTGTGATTGGTGCTTTGATGGATGCCCAGATCCCACAGTATGTCCCCTTAGGAGAGGCGTTAGGCAAGTGTAATTGATTAGCGGTGCTGCAAGTTTAGCTTTACACCTGTTTTTAAGGCTTATTGACAGAAAGGGGCTTTCATGAAAAAACTTAGGGCTTTGCTACAGGATACACCCTCCACAAGTTAAGGAAGTAAAAATAAAGGTATATATTTCTGTTTTATTTAAAGCTTTTAAGTTTGTATGCGGGCAGTATGGTGGTGCAGTGAAAGGTGCCAGTTAGGAGACCCAGGTTCGCTTCCCTGCGTGGAGTTTGAATGTTCTCCCCGTGTCTGTCTGTGTTTCCTCCGGGTACTCTGGTTTCCTCCCACAGTCCAAAGACATGCAGGTTAGGTGCATTGACGATTCTAAATTGTCTCTGGTGTGTGGGTGTGTGCGCCCTGCGGTGGGCTGGCACCTTGCCCAGGGTTTGTTTCCTGCCTTGTGCCCTGTGTTGGCAGGGATTGGCTCCTGTATTTAGGATATAGCGGGTTGGATAATGGATGGATGGACATTTGTATGCATAGCCCCATTTGCCCGTTTTCATTTTTTTTCATTCTTCAGTAATATTTCAGCAAACCCAGAGCTTGTCAGTTCAAATCCTGGTACTGACACCACTGTGTGACCCTGAGGAAGTCACTTCACCTGCCTGTGCAGCAAAAAACCAAAGTAATGTAACAAATTGTACCTTAGATGTTGCAAGTTGCTGGAATAAAGGCATAAGTCAAATAGATAAATATGTATTATACACATAGGAACTATTCATTTATTTTCAGTTAAGTCATCTGCAGCAAACCTTTATAAATGAGGGTTTCTCCTTTTTAGATAGTGCAAACTGTTTCTTCTTCATTGAGGTTTTCTCTTGGAGAGCTTTTTTCATTTCATTGAAAATTAAAGCAGCAGCTGCCAAAATATGTAGCTTTCTTATTAATTTTTCAACATTGTGTAAAATAACTTTATAAAGTAACATAAAAGGTTTAAATACTCGTTATTCTTTTACACTAAAATATTACTAAAGAGATACAAAAAAAGTAAAATGCATATGTTGTTTTTCTTTAAGGAGATTAAATATTACTGAAGAAAAAAAAAAAACCTAAAACAGCCAAATGGGGCTATGCATACGAACTTAAAAGGTTTAAATAAAACAGAAATATATACCTTTATTTTTACTTCCTTAACTTGAGGAGGGTGTATCCTGTAGCAAAGCCCTAAGTTTTTTCATGAAAGCCCGTTTCAGTCAATAAGTCTTAAAAAGAGGTGTAAAGATATTGACAATAAGCTACGCAAACCCACCAAGACATGCAATCGTTTAAATCAAGGCGCGAGTCGAAAAACACTATCCGATACTATTAGTTAACGATTAACACATTTCTATATGTATTGTAAGCATACAATACAACTGATAATATGTTGTGCTTATTTATCTGGTGTACCGACATTTTTGTGCGTTTAACGGCTGAAATCCAACGTGGTTTGTGCCCTTCAGAATGAAAACAGTTTGCATTTAACTTTTTAATAAAAAGTGAGCTTTTAAGTCTGAGAAATCACTCCGTAAATGCACACGTTTAATTCTTTATCACTTCAAACAACTGAACTATCCAGAACATTTCAGGCATACATTCAGCATTCAAACTATGTATAAAAAGCACAACTGTTAAAGGAATTCATCATTTCTTAATTGAAAATGTTCCTTTAATCCTCAACATGTCTTAATGAGTTGTTCTGGTGGTTTTACTTGACATTTTGATATTCTGGTTAATTGTGTTTGCAGTTGAGATGTTCTTTCCTGATTAATACTTGTTTTCCCGTTAATATTTGTTTCGCTGGTGTTAGTGTTCTGATTAGAGGTTATTGGTCCTTTGATGTCTTGACGGTTTCTTCTTAGAACAGCTCCTATTACGCAATTCCGTCACATACTGGTCTATTGTTTCTCTGCTTTTCTGGAAACATGTAAAAAAAACTTGTGCCGCTCAAACGTCACATTGCGCTTTGGGTTGCAATACGTTTCGAATTTTTCAACTATTTTGTTCAATTTCATATTGTCTCCATCTTCTTCAAACTGAAAATTGTTATACACCTCTAGCGCCTTTTCGCCAATTACATGTAGAAGCATAGACGCTTTCATTTTTTCACTTTTCCTATCTGCTTCAATTGCAGCAAGATACAACTCGAATCTCTGTTTAAATCTTTTCCAATTTTCAGCTACATTTCCCTTTAACTGGAGATTTGGTGGGGGCTGCAATCCTAACATATTTTTTTTTCTCTTTTGCTAGAACGTCTTAGCGCTTTCTGATCACGTTTTCGGGTTACTCACAGACACGCGACTCGTTCAAAAGCTGAACCTCTTCTTCAGATTCCTCTTCCAATCCGCCACTTCTGACACCATGTAGTGATCTTGTTAGGTTCGTAGTTTAATCAATACACAGGATTGAAAAATATAATAACTTTTTAATAGACAGACTTTAGAGACATTTACTGTACAAGTTACTAATCGTTCTTTATTTCACACCCATTCTCCTACGTGCATCGGCATTCACAGGCATTACTAATCATTCTGTAAGTATCCCTTAATAGACCTTACTAATCAACTATCATTACAAAATCCAGCGTGGTTTGTGCCCTTCAGAAAGAAAACAGTTAGCATTTACCTTTTTAATAAAAGGCGAGCTTTTAAGCCTGAGAAATCACCCCGTAAATGCTCACATTTAATTGCACATGTGTTAATATGTATGCTTACACAGTATTAAAAGACACTCAAAAATTAACATCATTTACCTTCGTTCCCGCGTTTGACTCGTGCTGTAAATCTCTTCCTTGTTTTTAGTTCACGTGATTACGTAGGAGGCGTGATGACGCGATACGTGACTCCGCCTCCTCCATTAGAGTATATGGACAAAAAACAGGTTCCAGTTATGACCATTACGTGTAAAATTTCGAAATGAAACCTGCCTAACTTTTGTAAGTAAGCTGTAAGGAATGAGCCTGCCAAATTTCAGCCTTCTACCTACATGGGAAGTTGGAGAATTAGTGATGAGTCAGTCAGTGAGGGCTTTGCCTTTTATTAGTATAGATAATGAAAAGTTAAATAAAGAAAATAGAAATGCAGCAACCTGGAATATAAAGACTCACAACTCTGAGGATTACAACTGAATACAGTTGGGTGAAGGTTAATAAGCAAAGACACCATTAATGTAATTAAATTACAACAGATCAGCTTTTCTCCACGATACCAATTCTTCTCCTTCTTACTTCTCAACTCTCAATCCCAGGATGACCAGGAGAGGCTCTTTTAAAGACACACCTCTGTAACACTACTAGAGTCCTCAAAGGACAATAGAGCTGTCCTGACAATGACTCTCATAGATCATACAGAACCCCTTATTAAGACGGCACATTCCATACAGTCTTTCAGGTGCCTTTAGAAGATGCTGCTACCCAGAGTACCAAGGGTCTGCTACGGCCCTTATCCTAATTCAAATTATCCATCACTACATCAGAAAACCAAGTGTTTTTTTAATTTTGTGACTCAATTTTATATTTTTCTCCTTTCCAACCAGATCTCTGTGGAAAGAGTAATGGAGGAAAATGATAAGAGCTTCAGAGATCTGATGCGGTGCATTGAGGAAGCCCACAGGAAACTGACTGAGAGGATCAGAGAAAAAGAAAAGAGAGAAATGGAGAAGGCTGAAGGAGTCATAAAGCAACTGAAGAAGGAGATTGAGGAGCTGAAGAGGAGAGAAGCTAAGCTGAAGGAGTTTTCAGAGACCAAGGACCATCTCCACTTCCTGAAGGTGAGAGTGATGCTTCACAGGGAGTCTTATCAGACTGGGGTGTGTAGGACCTGAGAAGCTTTATAGTCAAATTCAAAGGATCTGAGGAGTTTATACAAATGGCAAGAACAGGCCATTCAGCGCAATTTCATGTTGCCTAATATTTCCACAAATTATGCAAAACTCTCAAAGTTCCTGCCTTTATCTGCGGCATTCAAACAACATCTTATGGTCACCTGACAACCTCCCACCTCAGTTTTACTGCTCTGATCAATGTAACTCTTTTATTAACTTTTTTAATATGAAAATTGGAAATATCCACCAGCAGTCGACTTCTCTTGTAAACTCTGTACATTTAACATTTTCTTACTGTAGCTGCTAAAATATATAAGGTGTCATCAGGCACGGGTAAGACGCGTGTCAAAAGAATTCTCAGAGTCCAAGAGTTCGTTTTAAAGGTATTTAGTGAAAGGTAAAAGTAAATAGTCCACACAAGAATAAAAGAAAAAATAGTTACACATGTAGAATAAAAGGCAAAAAAAAGGAAAAAATTAATCTTCTATAAACTTAGCTTTTCTTGAAAGACTTTAGTATTGTTATACTTATAGGTTCTTAATTTCTTCTATCCTACTTAAAGGTTCTTAATTTCTTCTTTCCTACTTAAAGGTTCTTAATTTGTTCTTTTCTTCTTAAAGGCTCGTAAGCCGGTTGGCACATAGGCAAGTGCCTAGGCACGATAACGTGCGGTCACGGTTAAAAACCATATGGCTCCACACCTTATACAAGGCAAGGCTGACACTAACTGAAGAATAATGTTTACTCCAAGCTATTAGAAATGGCAAGAACATACCAAAACGATTCTATTCACGGGGGTTATAGGAACCTTCCATAGTTTATGCATTGTCATCTAATAAACATTCATGAATCTTATAGAACAAGGAAAATGGCTCTTACACTTACTATTTTTAAACTCCCAACTGTGGTTGAAATATCTGATATTATTAGAAAATTCAAGTCCTCTACCTGTCAGCTGGCTCCAGTTCCTACTGATTTCTCTTTCCTCTCTAACAACTAACATTACACATTCTTCCCTTATCTCTGGTATTGTTCGTTTATCTCTTTAAACGGCTGTGATAACTCCAATTCTCAGGAAATCTGTTTCAGATTCCAACAATCTAAATAATTATCATACAATCTCAAATTTACATTTCCTTTAAAAAACACTTGAAAAACTGTTGCTGTGCAGGTTCACTCTCACCTTACTGACAATCATTTGTGGCTTTCATCCATTTCACAGTACAGAGACAGCCCTGGTTAAAATCACCAATGACCTGCTGATGGCCGCTGTCTCGGGGCTGTTGACCACACTTGTGCTCCTTGATCTGAGCCCTGCCTTCGATACGATATCTCATGATATTCTCCTTGAGATATGAAAATCGATTGGCATTACTAGCACTCCACATGCCTGGTTCAAATCTTATCTCTTTGATCATACACAGTTCATACAACTAAAATATTTCAGATCCCAAGTTTGTCCAGTTGTTAGTGGTGTTCCCCAGGGCTCTGTCTTGGGTCCCCTTCCATTTATTATTTATCTTCTGCCTCTTGGTCGTATCTTTAGGAAACTTGATATTCACTTTCACTGTTATGCTGATGACCCCCACCTCTATCTGTCTACTAAGCCTGATTCCACTCTTCCTCCTTCTTCCCTCTTTGACTGTCTTCAGGAAGTTAAATCATGTCTGTCTACTAATGTTCTTTAATTAAATAGTGATTAAACAGAGGTTCTTCTGGTAGGAACTAAATCTGTTTGGACAAATGTGATAATATTTCATTGACTATTGATAATTCTCTAATCTCTTCTTCCTCCCAGGTTAAATGCTTCAGTGTCATTCTTGATAGCACCTTAAACTTTGAGGTGCATATTAATATTATAACTTGGTCACCATATTTCCATCTTAGCTTTTTATGTCTATCTCTTTCAGCTACTAGCACTGCTATTCTCGTTCATGCTCTGGTCACATCTCATATTGATTATTGTAAGTCTGTCCTCTCTGGTCTTCCTCACAAACTCCTTTACAACTTCAGTTGCTTCAGAATGCTGCAGCTCATATTATTACCAGAACACCTGCCATTGAACACATCACTCCAGTCCTTCAGCAGCTTCACTGACTCCATATTAAATATCACATTGATTTTAAGATTCTGCTAATTACTTACAAACCCTCCATAATCTCGCTTCTCCTTATCATTCTGATCTTCTTCATATCTCCATTCCTTCCCATATCCTTAGATCTTCTTCCTCTATTTATCGTATTGTACCTCCTGCTCACCTGACTACCATGAGGTTTAGAGATTTTGGCCGAGTGGCCCCTCACCTCTGGAACTCTCTGCACAAGATATTTGTGATATCAACTCTCTTCCTATCTTTAAATCTCACCTTAAAACATATCTTTTTATAATGGCTTATTCTGTTTGATATGAATTTTAGTTGATAAATTAAAATAATTTTATTATTGCATTTATTCTTGTTTTATTGTACTGTAATATTTTATTAATTTTATATTGTGGCTGGTGATATTAATGTATTCTATAAGGTGTCCTTGTGTGTCTGAAATGGTGTAATAAATTATTACTATTATTATTATTATTATTTTTATTATTATTATTTTTATTATTATCTATCCATCCATTATCCAACCCGCTGAATCCGAACACAGGGTCACGGGGGTCTGCTGCCAATCCCAGCCAACACAGGGCACAAGGCAGGAACCAATCCCGGGCAGGGTGCCAACCCACCGCAGTATTATTATTATTATTATTATTATTATTATTATTATTATTATTATTATTATTATTATTATTATTATTACCTGATAGGCAGGTAAATCTACAGTTGTTTGTTTGAGGAAGCAAATTTGCATGAAATTTGCATGTTTAATTTTATCCTCCTCATGTCTCTGTCCTTTAACTGATGAGATTCTATCTATCTATCTATCTATCTATCTATCTATCTATCTATCTATCTATCTATCTATCTATCTATCTATCTATCTATCTATCTATCTGTCTATCTATCTATCTATCTATCTATCTATCTATCTATCTATCTATCTATCTATCTATCTATCTATCTATTGTGGAAGGGAACAGCCCGGACACAGACAGGCAGGCACGTTGCAGTCCATCACCACACGTTTATTTACACTCTTATTATGTACAAGTCACTAAGTGCACCGCCACCAACAATCCCCAACAGTCTCCCAAAGTTCAGGCTCCTCTGTAGCCACTTCTCTATCTCTTCACACAATACTCAGGCCTCTCCTTGCCGCCTCCTCTTTACTCGTCCACCTCCTAACCCAACTCCAGCCTTGATTGTCGGGAGGCGGACCCTTTTATAGGCAGCTGATTGAGGGCCACACCCGGCCACCTGCCACACTATCTATCTATCTATCTATCTATCTATCTATCTATCTATCTATCTATCTATCTATCTATCTATCTATCTATCTATCTATCTATCTATCTATCTATCTATCTATCTATCTATCTATCTATCTTCTCAGTACATTAACTTTTTGAGGGCTGAATATTTTTCCCCAAACAAATGCAGTTTTCTGAAAAGGACACAATGCAATGGCTTCACACAGAAAATCAACATCAAAACATCTGTTGCTGCGTGCTGTGGCCACCCATTCGCTGTCTCTTTTGGCATGAGCTGCTTACATGTGGCACCAACTGCTGGCAGGAATGTTAAGCAGGCTGTCTTCACATGGCAGAGGTGGCAGCGGTGGTCATGGTCGCAGTGCAACGCAATCTGGTTTGTCCCTCTTGTCATCATAAGTGGCGGTTCATCGAGGCAAACACTGCCATAGGCGTGTCAACTACACAGACAACTGGAGAGCAATCAGCGGATGCTGGTACCTCATTTTCATTTTCGATCTCGACCTCCAGATCCAGCCCATCATGTCAGATTCCAATTCAGAGATGATATGCCAAACGCCAGCCATGGAGTGTTTTGTCGGGGCATTTGCATCGATCTCCCGTCAGATGTCGATGCCATTTTTGTCAGCTGTTTGCTCTTTACTACTAATGCAAGCTCAGGGAATCTTGGTCAAACCAACCTAGCTAACTTCCTCTCTAGCAAAGGGAGTCCAACTAAAATATAAACACCAGGTTTGGTCACCATTTACAGTTCACTATCTCCATCAAGCCCTCCTGTTGACAAAAGTCGACATCTGCCCTGAAAGAGTTAAAGAGCCCAATGCCTTGTTTTGTCTGCTAAGTCAGTTCTTCACCTGCCTGTCTGTTGCCCCCTCAGTCCACTTATCTACAGTCTGATGACTGACCTCTTATGGTCTCCAGTGTGAAAATCTTTTTCAAAGTCAAGGCACCTGACATCTTATGGTCCACTATAATGAAATATTCTCCTATAAATAACCAATGAATGAATGAAAAGTAATCTATCTAAACACAAACTCTCTGTTCACCATGCTGGTCCTTACTTGAGAGGTTGTCCTTCTTATTATTGTGACTTTTTATGTCTTCATGTTCCCTCTTCTCTCCTGATGCAGACTTTGTCATCTCGCTGTGTCCTTCCTGCTGATGGAGACTCGCTCAGCTTCACTGTCACTGCTGACTTCTCTTCTGAGGACCTGCTAAAGGAGCTGTCAGGTCTGAAAAAGAGTCTGGAGAAGATCAGCCAGTGGGACATCCTAAGGACTGTATCAGGTACAGTGTCTGGTCATGTTGTGTTCATTGTTAAATTTCATTAGGGGGACCAGAGTGACAAGCACAGTAAGATGCATTAAGAAGGCCTGTTCATTAAGATTTATCAATTTTCTCTATTAGTAATTTTTTATAGTGCTGTTCATAATGACGAGCTGAGTGATATCACACTCTCATAGTAAACAACTGCTTTTATTCAGAGTTCTAGATATTGTGAAGGACGGCCAGCATCTTTACATGGCCAGGACACCATTAGAATAGAAGGACAGGGGGAGACAGATTGCTCATTGCTTTGTCTCCCTTAGGACACTAGATGGCAGTGAGCCCAGGCTTAAATTCCCACATGAGTGCCTGCAGGGTATGCTGGGTATTGTAGACCCATGGGACAGGGGAGGTGTATAACTGGGGAATCCCTATGTCATGGGGATTCTGCGTCACATGGAAGTGCTGACAGACCATTTCTGGGGCAGCTGAAATAAAAGGGAATGCCTAACTTGTGTCGGGTGGTCAGAGTCGGGAGGAAGGAGGACAAATCTTACAAGATGAATGGAGGAGGCAGTGAGAGACAGAGAGAGAGAGTATTAATCTTAGTGTACTTGTGGCTGTGGTGGTGGGAAACCCTTACAAAAGAAGTGTTTTCCCACAGTAAAAGACTCTTTGCCTTTTAACCTGTGTCCATTCCTGTTTGTGCTGGGTGTTTGTGGAGCTGGAGTGCCCCCTATGTTCACAATATATCTCTTCCTAGCAGAGTGAAACAGCCACTCATTAAAACAGGCTACTGGTACAATAGTAAGTCCAATGTTCTGATCATGTCACACATTTATGGAGCTCTGTTCACCCGACATGCTCGCTCTTATGTCCCTCTTGCTTTGTGCTTCTTTTGCACATCAGACATGTTAGGCCTTACAGCCATCAGTTTTTTTGTGCTTTTGTTTTCACTTTTCATCGGACATTGCTGCTGTCTGTTGGACATTCAATGACATTATGCCCTGGCACAGATGTCACACATTGGACCGTTTATTGCTTTATATATAGAGAGGATGCTTTTTCTATTTACTCCCTTAAAAGCTTCTTCTTCATTTGACATTGTGATTCTTTTCATGTGCTCTGCATAACGACCAACATAAAATAAGGAACAAGAAGTTAAACTGGCAGGGCCAGCTCAACGTACAAATGAAGACATAAAGGAAAATGAAATTGAATTGGGATCAACTTCAGTGCTTTGTGATATCATGAAGTCTGAAGGAGCTTCTGCTGTCTTCTCTGTCCTTTACATTCGCTCAGATGAGCTCCTCTTTAAAAGTTCACAGTAAGCCATTGTCAGCCGTTCTTCCACAGACTCGTGTGTGTTATATGTGTGGTGTCGTATACTCAGACTCATGTCTACCACTGATATTAAAGAAATTGTTTTATAGATGAAATCATTTTGGTTTCTATATTTTGGTGGTAAAGTTGAACAAATCAGAGGACAGCATTAGAACCCTGAGCACTTAAGGACCACCTGAACACTCCACTGAGTGCACATAACAAGTCCACAGGGAAAACACAATAACAGAGTTTACTTTAATTATAAATTTAATAGTGTTTATACACACAGATACAGTTGAAGTTAGAAGTTTCCATCCACTTCAGGTGAATTCTTTAAAACTCACTTTAAAATCGCACCATTGATTTTATACTAATAAACTACGAGAATTTAAGATGTCTACTCTGTGCAGGGCAGAAGTCATTTTTTCCACCAATGTTCACAGACCTCCGAGTATTTCTCTTTTTACTGACCACATCACAACTCCAGTGGGTCACAAGTTTCCATACACTTTGTTAACTGTGCCATTAAACAGCTTGGAAAATTCCAGAAAATGTCATCAAGCCTTTAGGTAATTAGACAATGAGCTTCTGAGAGCCAATCAGCTTCATTGCAGCCAACATGTGGATGGATGTTAAGGCCGACCATCAAACTCACTGTCTCTGTACTTGACATGATGGGAAAATCAAAAGAAATCAGCCAAGAGCTCAGAAACAAAATGGTGGACCTCTACAAATGTGGTTCATCCTTGGGCACAATTACCAAACGCCTGAAGGTTTGATGTTCATCTGTACAGATTTGTTTAAACACACAGTAAGCTAAAGCAGTTCTTCCCTGATGAATATAAATGGAACCTAATAATGTCTGTCCATGAACAGAACTGCTGAGCTGTGGCCAACTGACAACACAGGAGAGGAGAACAGAAAGTGAGGTGATGAGGGTTAACAGGTCAGACATGTGTGCGCCCAACTGCACCGGCACTGTTTACTACCTGGAAGAAAGTCTGAGATCCAATGGTGGATTGGACTGGGCAGGCTGAACTCAGTCAGTTTCTTATCATGGAGCTCTGAGATGTTAGTATCTAAAGCAGAGGTCAAGTCCACAATCGAGACCCTCACATGTGTCTGTGGCTCATCAAAATGTTGGTAAATAAAACTCACTTCATCATCCACACACCGGTGGGCTCAGTGCACAAACTTGATCTGCATGTCTTGTTGTTTTATTCAGCTACACTGCGTTTGTAATAAGTGTCTAAGAATTTAACATTATAAAACTCCACCTTAACATTCTCCATTCTCCATTCTTCTCTTTTCTTTTTATTTTCAGGTCGTGAAGCTCCAATCTTCACCCTACTTCCTCCTGAACCTCAGAGCAGAGAGGAGTTTTTACAATGTGAGTCTGTCAATTCATGGAGTTTATCATCATTTCACTTTTAATATCTCAGGCCAGGCTTATGATATGAAAGCATTATGTGCGTGTGGTGGGACTGATGAGCTGAAAGTGACGGGGGTACTGTGACTGGTGCATTATGGGATATTGAGATTCAGGACAGGGAGGCACCAAAGCAGTTTGTTGGACTTGATTCTTTTAAGTGTCAAGTAAACTGACAAAAAATAAAAATGAAATCCTGCCGACTACGCCAGGTCCTCCTGTCACTCCAGTCCTACCTCCATTGTTCTTTTTCCTTTGTCTCATTTTTACATTTCACTTTCTGATATTTTCCTTTTCTGTTTTCTCCTTTCTGTTTCTTTTTTATTTCAGTCATTCCCTTACAGTATTGATAAGAATTATTTATTTACGCAGCACAAGTCACACAATGAAAGCAGCTCAGTGTGCTTCACATAAAAACATTAATATCTACATATACAGTCTGTGTGTAAAGATGAAGACAAAAGGACTGTTTTATAAAAGAATCCCAACTTTACGGTGAAATAAGTTAAAGCTGACTAAAGTACTTGGACATTCTGTTCTCCATAGAGCTGACACTTTGATTTTGATTCAGAACTTAACATATTGTAAGAATAAAACTAAATGAAAATAACAGAAGGAAAGTATTGAGAGACCTTAGATGTTAAAATATATCATTGGATGAGAATCAACCCTCTAATGAGAATCTCAGAGGTCTACATTCACTCAGTAAAGTCCTCACTTAGCTATGATATGTCATTGTGTGTGTCACACTGAATGTGGACAAGAGAAGAAGAGGAAAGGACGAAGGTCACAGCTGAGCAGGTCAAGGTGAAGACTACAAGACCACCTCCAAAGAGCTTCATGTTCCTGTGGCCACAGCAGCTAACATCAAGAAGTTTAAGGTCCATGGGACTGCAGCCAAACTCACTTGATGTCACTACAAATAAAAAATGGACCCCTTATTGAACACAAGGACAGTTTAAGAGGTGAAGAACAAACCAAGGCAGACATCAGGACAGACTCAGGGAGACCACCACGATCAAAGTACAACAGCTTCAAGTAGCACGTCAGTCACTTACTGAATGAAAGGGGCTTCATGGAAGAAGACCCCACTTGTGAAAGACAGCATTTGAGTCTTGTCAGCGCAGCTCCTGATTGGTTCTTGTTAATTGTCTGTGTTGTGCTCCGCCCCCAGTCCCGTTACACACTCCCAGATCTCCTCACTCGTTTTCTTTTCTCTCCTTTTAGACTTCTGTCCCCTCACACTGGACATCAACACGGCACACAGAGTCCTCCGTCTGTCTGAAGGGAACAAGAAGGTGACATGGGAGGGGAGAGAGACTGAATATCTTGATCATCCTGACAGATTTGACTGGTGGGAACAAGTTCTGTGCAGAGAGGGTCTGACTGGGACTCGCTGTTACTGGGAGGTGGAGGGCAGTGGAGACTTCATGGTGATTGGAGTCGCATATAAAGGACTGGATAGGAAAAGAAGGGGCAGGATATGCGGCCTTGGAAACAACGACAAGTCCTGGAGTTTGCAGTGGTCTGATTCCCGGTACTCTGTTCGTCACAATAATATGGAGACTGTAATCAGCGCCCCCTCCAGCCCCAGAATAGGTGTGTATCTGGACTGGCCTGCTGGCTCTCTGTCATTTTATAGCGTCTCACACACAATGAAACTCCTGCACAGGATCAACACCTCCTTCACTGAGCCCCTCTATCCAGGGTTTGGGTTTTATTTTGGTTATAAATCCAGTGTAACAATCAGCCATCTGACACCATGTGACCACTGACCAGTACCCTCCACCAGTCACTTGATGTCCCCACAAGCGCAGGTCCTCTTTGTGTTTGTAGTTTGGGGTGAAATTAAATTTATAGGATGGGTGGGTTGGGGGGGCAGCACCTCTGTGAGTGAATTTGTGGATGAGAATGCGGGGCGAGTGCGGCTGTCAGGGTCTCCATTATTATTGGGGTTGAGTAGCCAATCAGGTGTGTGTGTCATAATGAGAGGCGGATACACCTCAGACCTACCAATACCAGTCTGACCAGCAGGGGTCACTTTTGACTCACAGCCACATGTCCTTCAGGCTGACACCCCAACAACTACTGAGGCCCCCAAGTGTCACTGAATGTCACCTATTAAGTAGGACAGGCGTGTGGTTCTGTTGGATCAGCACAACTGAAAGGCGCTATACAGACTCAATATGGAGAGCTCTTGAATAGTGACTATATGTAGGAGCAGAGAGTGACAGATGGGACTGGAGTGTTGTCCACTCACCAGACATGTTGTGACCCTCCATTGGTCACTCAAAGGGTCCTTCACTTCAAAATGAATTCACTGTGAATGTCTGAAGACGAGGACTCACCGGTCAGTCAGATGTCGGCCATACTGACAGAGTTTGGTGTTTTAGTTGATGTCACATTAAACTTTAAACTGCACCTCCTCCTTGTCCCCAGATTTGTCACTGTTGGTACCTTGAAAGCTCCAACATCTTCAAAAAATGAATTCTTGGTCAGTTGGCACACACTTGACATGGGTGGCTTTGTAGTGGACTGGAACTCCATTCCAGGGTTGGCCCACCTTGTCAACAAACCTGAAATTGAAAGCAGATAAGAAAGACAATGAATGGACAGAAGGGGTCACTGATTGGTCAGTCGCCACACTACTGCCTCTTGTGGCCACTCTAAATATTACACAGCAATTTATACAAAAAGGAAATCTAAAAGATAAAAGCAGAAAGCATTCAGTGAAATCCTGAGCAGTGAAACAAGAAAGGAGAGAATGAGAAACAATCAGAGAGTCAGACGAATGGAGACTTTAACAGGAGGACTGAGGGGTGGGACTGAAGTGCAGTGGCGCCCTCTAGTGGACACCCGCCATATTACACACATGGGAAAGGGGGAGAAAAGAATACAGTGCAGTGTAAAAGAAATAAGAATAAAGTAAAAACACAAGAATAAAACACCTGAAATAAAGAACTTTAAATATTATATCTAAAACTAATTAAGATTTAAATGAATTAAGAGCAAAATAAGGGTGACACGATCACACAGTCACATGACCTTCGGAGCTGACAGCTGAGCTGATTCTTCTGTAGCCAAACTGCCCCCTCTAGTGGCCACTCTCAATATTAAATGAATGGCAAGTCTGAGGTGGGGGGGGGGGGGGGGGGGGGGGGGATTTCAGTTTGATCAAATGGATATTTACTGCAGATTTCTTAATATTGTCATTACCTTTAAGGACAGTGCAGCTTTGTTAGGTTACGGAAGATTCTCTATGGGAAAAGAACATTTATTTGAATTAATCTTTTTAATAATCATTATGTATTAACAAAATACAAATCTAATAATTGTTTACATTTTGTATAATAAACTCCCAGTGGTGTTTGGTGAATAAACGATAAGGATGAATTGACATTTGTCACATCTGCTCATCTGTGACCTTCTGACTTGTCACCACCTCTGGTCACATCTCTTGTGTTGTCTGATCTGAAGATATAACACTCCGTATTGATGATCCATTTCTTAATAGCGCTGGAAAATCAGAATATGACAATGGGGTGTGTAACAAATAAGATGTTGATTTGGATTGAAAATTTGATTTGTAAGTCTAGCAGTGAAATCGATCATTTAGACCTGAGCAGTGCTCTCCATTCCACATCTGAGTGTCTGCACTCTGTCATGTGTCCCGTGTGCCCCTGTGCGTCTGCTGTGCCCTCGTATGCCCACTCCAGCCTGCCCCCCCCCCCCCCCCCCCCACACACACACTACTGAGATGTTCAGTTACTGATAAAAATGGACATTAAATGGTGAATTTGACACTCATGGACACCACAAGAAGTTGAAGAGCATTGAGGACTGAAGTCAGCTGTGATGTTTCATTTTGGGTTTCATTTCTGCCTTTTTGCTTTTACTTTAAACCTTTTGTTATATTTTATGAATTGTTTTGTAAATGGTATTGATTGTGTTGTTGTATGTATGATGTGTTGATGTATATTTTGTTTCATTATTCTCCTGTTTATGTATTTTGATAGTTTTGTTGTCCCTCATTTGTTTTTTGTGTGTGTGTTTCATGTGGAGCCCAGGGGGGCGGGGGCACCTGACACTGCAGCTGGAGCTCCGCCCCCAGGGGTATTTAAGAAGAAGCTGCAGATGACAGAGCCGCTCCAACACTGGGCTCTGTCCTGTCTGGTGGGCTTTGCTTTAAGTTTTGATGTTTGGTGGTCCTGCTATGGTTTAGGCATGCCTTTTTATTTTTTTTGTAAGTGTATTTTAATCATTTCTTTAATTTTTATCATTTAAATGTTCAGTAAGCTCTGTTTGAGATATTTTTGTTGTTTTTTACATTTACATTTACTCACTTAAGAGACGCTTTCATCCAAAAGACATTAAAATTGAATTCTTTCTTCATCACAGCGTTGCTGATGTTTTCTTGCTCGAGATCTTTAATTGCTTCACGTTGCTCTCTTTCAGCTCCAATGACGTTTGTCCCGTTATCTGAGCGTGTCATTCTAACTTGTCCTCTTCTGCACGTGAATCGCCGTGTGGCGTTGATATAAGAATCAGAGTCTAAGCTGAGTGCCGTCTCTGTGTGCGCAGCTCTGATGGTCAGACACGTGAAGATTACTCCACACCTCCTGACCTGACTTCATCATCTTTTAACTTGTGAAGGACCAAAATAATCAACTCTGACATTGGAGAAAGGCGGCTGGTCAGGAGTCAAACGATCTTCAGCAAATCTGCCATTTTAGTTCTCCTGCTTTCTCGTTGTATCTTCTCATGTTGGACACTTTGAAATGACTTATCTGTTAGTTGACTTTACTTGAGATGTCCAGTATTCCTGGTGTAGCTGTGCCAGTATATAGTTGTGCCCACAATGGCCAATTTCTTTATGAATGTGCTGCAATATAGTGGGGGCAATATGTGAAAATTTGTGTAGAATTGCACGATGTTCAGCTTCATCTGGCATTGCACCTTTGCTGAGTCTTCCTCCAGCTCTCACTACTCCATCTTGTGTGACTTGCTCCAGTTTGAAGATCTGACTGTTCTTTATCTCACAAGCCCTTTTCTTTAAAGCCTTTAATTCTTCTGGAAGTTCTGGCCGTTGACTGAGGCGGACAAGTTCTGTTTCAGCTTTAGCCAAGTCTTCTGGTGACATCGGGTTTGGTGTTACTGTCAGTTTGCTCCGCTTCATGTGCTCGATGGCGAGTGTTTCTTTTTCTTCTGGGTTACCTTTAGATTGGCTGACTTCTACTTGAAATGTTTATCTTTCATTTTAAGTCTTTAAACTTGAGGAGCGAAGCCACTAATTTCTTCAAGCGTCGCCATTCTGAAAACTAAGTGATGAGTTTATTGAGGGGCTCAGTCACCTCCTCTATTCTTGTCATGTTAAATTTAACTTCTCGATCTTCTTCAAAAAGTGAATTGCTCAGTTGATGAGGTCTAAGCCAGGACCACTCAAGGACACTCTTGTCCTGAAGCCACTCCATCATTTTCTTTTGTTCTTCTTACAGATTTGTGCCATTCGCCCCCCTCAAGTTCTCTTTTCTCTTCAGCTGACTCTCTCTGTTATTTGTTTTTATATTTTAAATCAATTCAAGAAAACTCCACAAAATCAGGAGAGTCCATAACTCGAGTCTTATCACATAACACACCACACGTCTCCCACATGGAGGTTTCAGTTTCCTCACACGGAGCTGCAGCCTCTCATCCCCAAAAACCTCAGTTCAAATGCTGGTCCTGCTCCTGTATGGATGTGCGTTTTCTCCACATATCCACAGGTCCCAAAGATTTCATTAATTGCCTCAGATGTCATTCTTGTGTGTGTGTTGGGGGACTGGGGGTCCTGCAAAGAACTGCAGGGTGGGGTCCTACCTTGCTCTCTGGGACACCAGGAGAAAATCCTTACTTTTATTGATGGGATAAAAAAAGATGGAGAGATGGATTATGTTGTCATGGAGACAGAGATGTGACCCTGGTCAGAACATGGAGAGGGGATCATGCTTTCTTTCTTTCTTTCTTTCTTTCTTTCTTTCTTTCTTTCTTTCTTTCTTTCTTTCTTTCTTTCTTTCTTTCTTTCTTTCTTTCTTTCTTTCTTTCTTTCTTTCTTTCTTTCATGTGAGTGCTGAGTGGGCGGAGCTCTGTGATACACTGAGAGTCGGTGAGTTTGAAGGTTTGTGATTGTGCTGTCTGTTTGTTTTCCTGATTTTTGTTCTTCATTGATATTCTGTCTCTATCTGTTTATCTTTGTGTTGGGGTCTTTTATTCTGACGAAGGCCAGAATGGCCTCCTCAAGGGTTGTCCATTTTCAGGATGGTGAATTTGAAAAGCTCACCTGACAGCCTGGAGTGAAGCTAATGCCAGAAGTGACCTCCTGTTCTCCAGTAGACTGTGTGTTAGCTGTAGGGAATGTGGCAGGTAGTGAATGTTCGTTCAGCCTCACCAGTGACCAGTGCACTGCTTGTGTTCGTTGTTACAGCAGGTTTTGTTCACAGATTGGTAGAACATTGAATTGTTATCAGGGACACTTTAACTCCTGTAATGTCTCTTACTACTCCACCAACAAAGATCTCCTTATCTAATGTCCCTCCTTTTCTCTCTAGTGAGACCCTCTAAAGATAGCTGTCTCGCTATGGACAGTTAATCTCACAGATTAAACGAATACCTTTAGGGTGTAAAGCGCCCCAGTGGAAACAGGTGATGTCTTTAAGGAGGCAAGTTTGAATGATTTTAAAAATGTGGCGTTGAGGTTCTGGTCATGAATATGTTACCTTTGTCAGCTCAGGACCGATGAAATGCTTTAAATGTGGCAAAGCTGCTCACGTAGCCAGAGGCTGCACAGACATTGATGAGGCTACAGATACAGGTGAACAACTGACCCTAAACTGAATAAGGATAATGATAATCAGGACCCCCAGTATCAGAGCCAGCAGACACAGCTAGTGAGTCGGGTGTCTTGGAGTCCTTGGGCTCTGTTAATGAATCGGTGGTCCCAATACAAGGCGATACAGACATGGAGTGTATCTGCTCCGCCAGTCCTCTCGACATACCAAAGGCCATTCAGAGACACGGTGGGGCAGATGAACAAGTTGCTTTTAAAAAGAGGAGCTTTGAAGAGGTTGAGGGTGTGGCTGACATGGAAGTGTCCTCGGCTTTATAGATTACGGGGAGGACGGCGATTTAATGGACTCCTCTGTGGTGTCAGAAAGCACTCAGGACACCACAGAAGGATTTGGATTCTACAGAACTGACAAAGATGAAAAGAGTGGATGTGCAGAATTTTTTTCCGGACGTCAAATTATTTATTTCCTCAGTTAAACGGTTACTGAAGTAAAGATCTGGTACGGAGGAGACAAGGAGCAGTGGAGACTTAAAAGTATTTTAAATAGTTATGTGACTCTGCTAATCTAACAGCTTGTTAATATGGCTTTGTATTCTGCACTTTTAATATTACTTGGTGTTATTCTAGCACTTTCCTTGTTTTCATTATCGATTTTACCAAAGAGCGATTTTAAAATCGGGAGTCTTAATGTCACCGGTTGTGAAATCCCCCTTAAGATAGCGCAAGTGTGACTTCGTGAGAGTGAAGCGTCTGAAGGTGACTTACCAGCAGGAGACGCACAGCAACACGGCTCTCAAAACTGGGGGGCAGAGATGATGGGGGGGGTGTTGATGTTTATTTAGTCACAGCTCGACAAACAGCTCTGGTGTCACCATAGGGATGTCAAGGCTAGCGTGTCCGACATCGGGGTCTGCCTGCGAAGTGATAAAATGGCGGATACTTCAAGTAAAGGTTGACTTAGAAAGAGCAGTTTGGTTTTTATTAATGTTTATGCACCAACAATCGGCAGATAAAGAGTGCGTTTTTTAAAATGCCGAGTGTACTTTATCAAAGTGGGACCCCGATGAATGTGTGTGGATTTCAACTGCACCCTTAATGAAGCACTGGACTGAAATCACGCAGAGCCCCCCACCCGTGATCTGCTAGAGAGCTGAGGGTTCACTGATTGATTTGAGCTGAAGGACGTGTGGTGGGCTCTGAATGGAGGTGACAGGCAGCACACGTGGGCACAGGTGTCAGGTGACACTCTTTATCTTGTCAGACTTGATCAGTTTTATACTTTTGATTATCATTTTCGTCCGTTTACGTCATGTATCATTGTGTCCACAAGTCTGTCTGATCACATGCTGACTGCATGTAATGTTCTTATGTCACCTTAAAGTCCTCGTTGTCACTTTAACAACCTTCAGTGTCAGGACTCCCATTTTATAAATTGTGTTAAATATTTCTGCACTCAGTGGCGTGAAGTGATGAATCAGTCCTCTGCTCCGAGTCAGCAGTGGAATGTCAGTGACCTGCAGATTCACCAGTTCTGTCCCACACATCTTGAATGATTCAATGACAGCCCTGCAGGATGAGACAGCAGCACTGCAGCAGGACTTTGACTCCTCCAGGGGCCATGAGCAGCCAGACATGTTGAAAATGACAAAGGCTGACTGATTAGAAAGTCCAAGGTGTTCTGCTCAGAGCTCGATGTCAAGCACAGACTGAGTGCGATACTCCAGCCAATGACTTTAACAGGCTGGAAGGAAAACAAGGCCACAGCAGGCAGATCCATTGTGTGTGTGATCCCTCTGGAAGTGAAGTGAGAAGATCTTCTCACATCAGGACATTTACTGTTGAGTTTGATTCTAAACATTTGTCGTGTGAGCTGATGGAGGAGGATGATGTTGGTCAGAGTTTTATTAATGGGCTGTCACAGGTGACTGAGGAAGAGATAACAGTATAAAAGGGTGGGCTTACCCTTGAAGAACTCTAACTGCTGATGGAAGTCTAAACACTGGTAAAGCCCCCAGTACTGATGGGCTCACTGTAGAATTTCACAGGTTGTTTTGGGGGTCCATGACACCGGACCTGCTCACTGTTTTTCAAGAGTGCTTTCATAAAGGTCTGTACCCCCTGAGCTGTAGAAGAGCTGTTGTTGGCCTCATTCTAATAAAGGTGGTCCATGTAACATTAAGAACTGGATTCCAGTAACCTTGCTTTGTGCTGATTATTTTCGAGAGTGTTGGCTATGAGACTGAAGGTTGGGTTGGGGTGTGTGGCCCACCCTGATCAGAGTCTACCAAACAGGTCCAGATATGACAACATCTTTTTATTAAGGATACATTTGATATCTCCAAACTGTTTGGATTACGTGGTGGTCTCATTTCCTTGGACCAGAAGAAGGCTTTTGATAGGGTGGAGCACGAGTACCTATGGTGAGTACTAATGGGATTTGGATTCCCAACTTCCTTTGTTTCCATGATACAGGTGGTCTATAGTGACATTTAGGGTGTCCTGATAATCAATGGTGGTCTCAGTGCTCTGTTTAGAGTTGATTGAGGGGTCAGGCAGGTTGCTCCTTGTCAGACATGTTGTAAACCCTCACTATGAAGACCCTGCTGATCAAATGAAGGACAGCAGTGGCTGGATTGTCTATTCCTGGGTGTGCAGCGCCTTTGAAGATCTCGACATACGCAGGTGACCTCACAGTGGTAGGTACAAAGTGACAAGATGTAGGTGGGCTGCTATCTGTGCTGGATGAGTTCAAAAGGGGGTCCTCAGCTCATGTGAATTGGACCAAGAGCTCTGCAGTACTATTGGGAATCTGGAGGGGTCCTTTACCTTCACTGCCATCTGGACTGAAATGGACAAGGGATGGTATGAAGTACTGGGAGGAATAAACAGGGACAATAAGAATTGGGGGTGAGTCGTAAAAAAAGTCACAAAGTGACTACAATGCTGGTGATGGCCACTCACTTGACTGTCATACAGAAGGGCAGATGCCAATCAGAAACAACCACGTGGCATCTGCTCTCTGGCACAGGTTGGCATGCCTGGACCCCCACCTGATTTGATTACTGAAATGTAAAGAGAGTTCATTAACTTTATTTGAATGGCACACATTGGCTGAATGAAGGTGTTTTGTGCTTGAGCAGGAGTGAAGGAGCACAAGGACTGGCGGACATTTGCAGAAGGAGAAATAATTTCAGGCTACAAACTCTGCCAAAGGTGCTCTGTGGTCATATGGCTGTGTCCTGGAAGCCATAAGTGTGTGCTCTCCTGTGCCAAGTGGGTGACCTGAAATTGGACCAGGCACTTTTCTTAATGGACGGTGGCTCCTTCACCATTAGAAATGTTTCAGACTTTCACTGAAGTGTGCTGAGAATCAGACAACAGCTGGGCAGTCATATTGAGGAAAGTTCTCTGAATTGATATTGGACTTTAGAAATGCCAATCATCTCTAACATGGTAGCAGAGCCAACATCTCTGAGATGACACCTGATCAGTGCCGACATTTTACAAATCAAACATCTGATTGAACCGCAGCTCCTCAGTTGGCTGAGCGCACAGAAGGTGTCTGCAGCTTTAGGTCTGAGCTCTTTGTGCACAGCAGAGAGGTTTGGACGACTGATTTGATTGAATGGACCTTCAGCAGCTGAGAGTTTGTGGAAAGACGACGTCAAAGCTGTGGATTATCAGAGCCCTGGTCTGCTGTTCAAAATTTGTTACTCAATGCCAAATAAAAAATGATGGAGGAAAACTGCAGCACACCGAGAGACTAAACATCTGCCATTTGAGTCTGCAGAAGGGAAGAAGCTTCAGTAGAAATTGTGTGAGTCCAAGTCTGATACCAGTCTGAAATATGAAGATACCCCTGAGGGATACACTGGGGGGGTGGCACTTGGGACAGTCTGTACAGACCACCATTGAGCAAGAGAACTGGCCATATGTAATGGAGAACTGGACACAGCATTGTGGGGCTCATTCTGTGTTGCCTTTAATTAACCTGACGTCTCAGAGACGAGTCCTTTGTGACAGCAGAGAGAGACTGAGCTTCACTGTTTATTGGATCGGTGAGGAGTCAACCTCTTTGAGCTGAACTAAGGTAAAGAGCCTACAGTACATCCTCCAGAGAGGACATAATATCATGAGAACATCGCAGTGCTTGATTCTCAAATGCTGGGTCTATGCACACCCACAATTCATCAGGCTTCTTCACAATGACCATCTTGCTGATCCAATCAGTCGCTTCAGACACTGAGGCAATATGGCCATCAGCTTCATATTTGTCAAGCTGGGCTTTAACAGCATCCTTCATATCAACTGGCACATGATGTGGAGAACATTGGACTGGCTGTACTAACCTGTCCAGGTTCAAATGTATGGTGCCAGGGAGGCAGTCGATTGGTCCTGTGAAGACATCAGCACACATTTTAATCAGCAGGTGAAGGGCTCTGTCTGTGAGGTCCAGCTCTGCTGGAATTGTAAAACACGTTAGGCCAAGCCTTTCACACGCTGAGCCTGACAGTAGTGGTTTGTGACTCCCTCTACGATTTCAAACTCCAATCTGTGCTTATACGACATTCTGTGTCACAGAGTCCTAAGGAGGTCATTATTTGAACTTAGGGGACACAGTTTAGCTCTTGGTGCTCATCTCATGTTGTCCTTTAAGCACATTGCAGGTGGCCCCAGAATCTCACTGGCATTGCTGTGGTTTCTTGTGAAGCTACAGTGTAACAAACCACTTCTTACCTCCAGCACCCATAGTGCCCATGCGCTCAGCATGATAAACCTCATTATCAGCACCGCTGCCTGCTTGGTTTGCCTCTGGTTCAATGGTAAGGAGTAGCCCTTCCATGTGTCTTCTCTTGCTTTTCAGGCCCACTCTAGTGAAGTGCTTGGCTGGTTGACAGAAGTTGCCTGTCTTTCCATATGCTGGCAGTGCTTCCTCCCTCATCCACATGGACTGCCACAATATTAACATGTCGGCAGATCTGAAAACTGACTTGCTTGCTTTGGACAGATAGCGGTTATCCTAGAAGTTTACTTTGAGGTGACATTAACACCATCATGGAGGGTTTATCCAACTCCATTGACCTAAGTGTCATGTCAGTGAGCTCTGCTGATTGACATGTCTCCAGTGCCATGGCCAGGGTGAGATCTCTCTCACATAATAACCGCCTGATCGTTGTTTCATTTACTATACCAGCACGATTTTATCGCGAATACATTCGTCTCTTAATGCTCCATACTCACAGGTGGCGGATTATTCTTTTAACCGAGTAAGAAAATCAAATGGCTCCCCTTCATCCAGTTTGCAACTAGCGTTCATAAGTCACGTTCTTTGGGTTTAAAGTGTCCCTCCAATGCATTTCCAATAGCCGTTACATCGGTCTGCTCCGCTACTCAAAGATTCACGTTGTGCTCGGCACCCATGATACTCCGCAGCATAATAAACTCGATAGCAATGGCATCATCTTCAAATTCTGACCTGAAAACATCCCAACATGCATGCGCCGAGGTCGCCACTCATTGTCACTGCAGTAGGAGGCGGACTGTGTGTCACCATAGCCGCGGAGAAGTGCGGGAGGAGCGCGACTACTCACTTGAATTGATCCGCAGCGGCGCAGCCTTTGTCTGGGCTGAGGGTGTGAAAGGAAAGCAGCGCCTTGTTAGTCTTCGGAGTCGTGTGGTTACACTTGTGACACGTTGTTTGTCACGTTAATAACGACAGTAGTCCGGCAGTCAGTTCAGAGCTGGTCGTGTTGAGAGCTGCTGTGTGAATAAAACAAAGGAAAACCTGCCGGTGCCAACTACACTGGTGACACCATCATGTGCTGTGCCAGCCCGCTAACAAATAGTACAATATAGGCAATACAAGTCAAATAGTTTAAAGGGCGGCAATGAAGTAACTCACAAATACATTTATCGGACTTACTAAACCAAAAACCTGTCAACACGAGATGTATACGACTGCAGCGGCACAAACTGAAGGACCTCATTGTGTGCCCTTACATTAACGAAGACACAAAAACACACCTCGTTATAATCACTTAAAACGCAAACACATACAAAAAACACCTCATAAAGGTATGTTGTCACTTAAGGAGAAAATTACAAGGGTAAATATTCATTATAATAGAAAGGGGGTAGCAATACCTGTATTTAATAGAATGAACATTTACCCTTCTAATTTTATCCTTAAGTGACAACATAACTTTACACCATCATGAATGAGGGCTTAGGATTTATTTTTCATCTCTGGTGTTATACTGTATATTCTCTCTCGGTTCAGTTATCCAAGTCTGTATAAAACTCGATTGATTGCGATTTAATCTTATCTAAAATTAACACATAGCTCAATAAAAACAAACTTAATATTCATACCTCGCCCATCACTGGTGAGCTTTTCCAAGTCTGCAGGTGATGGAATAATTTGGTGATTGTGCTGCAGTGAGATGAAGTTAACTTTCCACTTCGTTTTCCTGTAAGTCATTCTGTTTTCAGCAATAAACAGAACAGAACATCAAGTTAAGCACAAACCAAAAAACACACAATTCACAATCGTACACCAACAGCGAGATTTAAAAAAGTTATGTCTACGCCAGTGTCGGCAGTCAATTTTAAACCAATTTCTCTTCTGCCCGTCACCAAAACTGAAAAAAATAATAAAATGTTTGCGAGTTACTTACGACACTGTCCTCTGTCGGATCTTCAGGGACAAGAGACATGACCCACCAGCAGATGATGCTAACTTTCACAATCAACAGCGTTAAAACCTCGAATAAAAATACCAACTGCTGCTGAATCTCAACAACTAACATCTGCTATCTGATCGCCGTCGGCCATTTGGGACTTTGGTATTTCGTTCTGATTCAGAGGCGAGTCCACCGAACCCAAACACACAGCTCCAAGTTCAGCGTTAAAGGACTTGAATACTCGCCACAGTGAGATAAAGTCAAAGTTACTGACACTTGTGCGGGTCGCTTTATGCTGATATATTACTGATTTATTTCTACAAATGACAACGTGAAGAACACTTTGCGCGGAGGAATAAGAAACATTTGTGGGCAGAACTTGAAAACATGCTTTTCAAATTTGATATCGAGCTTTTGAAATTTCATATCGAGCTTTTGAAATCTAATATGAAGTTTGAGGATATTGATATCAAATTTCAGAAGCTCAATATTACATTTGAAAAGTCAGATATCAAATTTTAAAAGCATGATATCACATTTCATTAAAAGAAAAATGGATTAAATGTTAAAGTGGCTGATCATACATGTAAGCATTTTAGGTCTGTGTCTTGAAATTAAGTTTCAAAAGCGTGATATCAAATTTAAAACCAACAATATCTGTTGATACCATGGAAAACGGATTAAATGTTAAAAAGGCCTGCCATAAAATAAGTGGACAGTTCATCCTTACAGTGGGTGTGTCGTGGCGTTGTGGGCGTTCCGTGATGACGTGGTAGCTACTGTATCTGTCGCGTGCTGCAGTTCCTCTCTGTTTGCTCTTATGAGACTCTCGCGCTCAGACTTCTTTACGGCCAGATGACCAAGCAAAGGTGCAGAAGGTGAGACAAAGTCAAACGTGGGGATCGCATACGGGTGGGAATGCCAGCAGTGAGGAAGATCGCGACATGCTGGGTGGCTTTAAATTTGAGGAGGTACCTGAGGCCGCGTGGTTCGCCCTTAAGTGTAGTGATTGAGCGCTACGTGGAGGAGGCGGCACAGCAAATCGCACCTTCAGGAGGTTATTGTGGATGAAGGGAGTTGCGCACTTTTTCGCTAGTGCTACGTTAGCCTACTTTATTTTCCGGTCGGTGTCCCGTGAAATGTAATGCTACATCTGACTTGGCGGAGGCGCGTTAACTCGGGGATTGCTTCTGCTCTCTTCGCACTCGTGCACTTTTCCGCGCCGTTTCTCCTTTTGATTTCGCGCATGCTCCGAACTGTGCTGTTCGTCGGGCACGCGCTTGTTCAGCCGCTCGCTCCCGCACGGCCCAGTCGTTCATTTCTGATTTTTCTCGAGCTCTGCGTGTTCTTTGTGTTTTTATCTCTAAAGCCGTCATCGGCAAACTTTGGTAAAGTGGCGACGAACGATGTAACTATGCAGGCCGCGTTCAGGTTTCATTACCAGCAGTTCGTCTCATTCTGAGACCCATTAGAAATAATTTAAATGATTCCATTAGTTCCATTACGAGTACATTTTTGTGATATTTGTAACGGTATTGTTTTATTTAATGTCTTGTATCTTTTCCAACTACTTTCGGTATTTCTGTACACTTTGATACTTTAGCTTACTAGAGATGGCCGTGTTAAATGAAGAACAGGACTCAAGCCAATCGGGCTGTTTGTGTCTGACCACATGAAGCCATCAAAATGCAAAATGTGAGAGCCGCGACTCGACTATTATGGGCTGGAGCTCAACTGTCTGACCTCATTGTTTAAAGTGGTGAGCAGGGGTTCAGTCATGGAGGGCTGAGAATGGACCACAGTGTTCACAAATAAGGGGGCAAACCGACAGACGGCATTTACTGCGAGTGCAGGGCTTTGGAAATTAGAGGCGATTGGGAAAATATTTTGTTATTTTAATATATAAAAATTTACCCGAAGAAGATATTTTAAAATGACAAAGCAATGTAATCCCTCCTCCATCGCGGGGGTTGCGTTCCAGAGCCACCCGCGAAATAAGAAAATCCGCTAAGTAGAAACCATATGTTTATATGGTTATTTTTATATTGTCATGCTTGGGTCACAGATTTGCGCAGAAACACAGGAGGTTGTAGAGAGACAGGAACGTTATTCAAACACTGCAAACAAACATTTGTCTCTTTTTCAAAAGTTTAAACTGTGCTCCATGACAAGACAGAGATGACAGTTCCGTCTCACAATTAAAAGAATGCAAACATATCTTCCTCTTCAAAGGAGTGCGTGTCAGGAGCACAGAATGTCACATAGATAGAGAAAACAATCTCTAGCAAACAAATCAATAGGGCTGTTTGGCTTTTAAGTATGCGAGGCACCACGGCACAAAGCTGTTGAAGGCGGCAGCTCACACCCCCTCCGTCAGGAGCAGAGAGAGAGAGACAGAGTTTGTTTTTCAGTCAAAAATCAACACGTGCCCTTCGAGCTTTTAAGTATGCGAAGCACCGTGCAGCATGTCGTTTCAGGAAGCAAAAGATAGCAATGTGAAGATAATCTTTCAGCATTTTTAGACGAGCGTCAGTATCGTCTAGGTGTGCGAACAGCCCCCCTGCTCAATCCCCCTACGTCAGGATCACAGATAGTCAGCGCAAGAGAGAGAAAAGTAAGCTGGGTAGCTTCTCAGCCATCTGCCAATAGCGTCCCTTGTATGAAATCAACTGGGCAAACCAACTGAGGAAGCATGTACCAGAAATTAAAAGACCCATTGTCCGCAGAAATCCGCGAACCAGCAAAAAATCCATGATATATATTTAAATAATCTCACATATAAAATCCACGATGGAGTGAAGCCGTGAAAGGCGAAGCGCGATATAGCGAGGGATCACTGTATTAGTGTTTCATTGGTGAGAAGCTTTCATGTTTAAAGACCCCCCCCCCCCCCCCCCCCCCCAAGTCTTTAGGACTGACTGAGGGATTTGATTGGCCGAGTTGGTTGAACTGCTTCAAACCGGTTTGGCAAGTGACTTTCGGCAGGACAGGAAGACCCCCCCCCCCAGTTGGAGAGCTTCAGCTTATCAGATGGCCTTGGGTTGTGGGTGTGAAAGGCAGTGTGTGTGATGGAGCATCAGAGCAGCTTTGGCAGGAGTGACTGTGTTTGGATTGAAAGCCGAAAAACACAAAGAAAGCAACTGGCAGCCGTGCTGGAAAGCCAAACTAACACTTTAAACACTGAATCTCAATGAGTCCTCTCTTCAAGGTGTTGAAACCTCAAGGCCACTTTCCCAGAATTCATCTTGTGAGTGACCTGCTTGGTTTCATAGATTGTTGGCACCTTAGCAGGTTTTGTGCTGGATGCTGAGATGAAGACATCAAATGTTACCTCAGGTCTGCTTTGACTGCCCACCCAGAGAGTCGGCCCTGTTTTTGACTTGAGTTGTCCAGTTCATGTGCACTGAGGGGATCATCTCTTTTCGTGACTCTAGAAGGTTCTATGGCAGTGGTCTGAACGTTCTCCATGTAAATTTCTTGCTGTGTACTTATTGCTGCATTGAGAATTACAAACTCCTGTCACACAGTCGAGGTGATCACAACCTTCATGACAAACCTAAAAGTGTCCCTGCCCTTTTTAAGGACGTTTTACTGAACATCCATCATGGGTATGACATTTATTAGCAAGCAGGTCCACCAACTTGCAATGAAAACTTGGGTGTTGGTGGCAGGACTGGCACTTCTGCCACCATAACAAACGTCTGACTGTTCAGTGTGCTGCTGAGGTGTCACCTGCTGTACAGCTGCACTGGGGTCTCAATCTGGGGGGATCGCTGGGTGTGACAGCTCACTGTAATCAGCGCCTGCTCCCAATCTCTGCTGTCTTTACTTAACAACATTGGCATTTCAGTTGGCACCACATTTGTTTCAGTGCCACATCGTGGAATTTTCATTCATTTGGTAGGATGCACATCTTTGCCACCTCCAAATATGAAAGCTCTGCTGCTTGAAATGTTTGAGTTCATTCTGGTTACTGACTGGTGAAATATGCAGTTTCATGTGCGACAGTAATGCCCATTGTTACCAGACTTGACTTTAGTAAAAACATTCTCATTGGCGCCAATTCCATTGTAGCAAAAGTAAGTGCCATCCGTACTGTTAATGCCAGCTGTCTTAAATCCTAAAAATGCAACCAGAACACTAAATGTGTCTGAGTTTGATTCCTTTGTAAATGACGTCATGTTTCATTCTTCACACTCCTCTGTATTTTCCAGTCTCCTCTGTTATTATCACCTGTTCATTTATTTTTCTGCAGTCTTTAGCCCATTTCTCTGATGATAATGCATTTTGATCTCCTATCATATTTGTCTAACAGATTATTGCCTGGCAATGGCGACTTCTTCTGGCTGCGTTGCGAATGCCACCTGTTGTGTTGTCTGACTGGTGAAATACGCAGTTTCATGTGTGACAATAATGCCCATTGTTACCAGACTTGACTTTACTACAAAAATTCTCATTAGCGGCAATTCCATTGAAGCAAAAGTAAGTGCCATCCCTGCTGTTAATTCCAGCTGCCTTTGGTTCGTATCTAAACACGCCGTGTCCAGCAGCTTAAAAGCTCACACAGCATCAGGACAGCCATGTTATATCTACACATGCAGGTCACTCCATGTCACATCATCACACTTAGGGACCTCATCGTCACAGATTTTAACAAGACTTGGCCTGCTGATTTGGTCATCTGAGTGACCCATGGAACTGAATTGCATGTGTCTTGGATCAACCGTAATAAGGAGATTTTAGATCACAAAGTTTGAACTCTGTGCTGGTTTAGGACTTTAACTGGCTATTTCTACATAAATTTCTACTCCATTTGATTAGTTTAGATCCTACCTCTCAGGCCGCACTCAGTTCATACAGCTTAAAACCTTCACATCCCAACCCACCGCTGTTACTTCTGGTGTGCCCCAGGGCTCTGTCCTGGGGCCTCTTCTTTTTATTATTTACCTTCTTCCCCTTGGCAATATTTTTCGCAAATATAATATTAATTTTCACTGTTATGCTGACGACACCCAGCTCTACCTTGCTGGTAAACCCACCTCCTCTTTTCCACCACCTTCGCTTATTGACTGCATTTCTGAAATTAAATCCTGGTTTTCTTCGAATTTTCTTAAATTAAACAGTGACAAAACTGAGGTTCTCCTCATTGGTTCAAAATCATCATTATCCAAAACCAATAATCTTTCTCTTATTATTGATAACTCTGTTGTTTCCCCATCATCTCAGGTCAAGAGTCTGGGTGTCATCCTCGACAGTACTCTATCTTTCCAATGTCACATTAATAACATCACCTGGTCTGCTTACTTCCACCTACGTAATATTACTGACATTCGCCCCTCCCTCACTCCTCATGCCACTGCCATTCTTGTTCATAGTCTTATTACTTCTCGGCTGGACTGCTGCAATTCACTCCTCTTTGGTCTCCCTAATAAATCTCTTCATAAGCTTCAGTTAGTTCAGAATTCTGCAGCACATATCATCACTCGAACCCCATCTATTCATCATATTACTCCGGTCTTACAGCAGCTTCATTGACTCCCGATTAAGTATCGAACTGATTTTAAGATTCTGCTATTAACATTTAAGGCCATCCATAACCTCGCCCCTCCATATCTGTCTGACCTTCTTCATGTTGCCATTCCATCCTGTAACCTTAGATCCTCTTCCTCCACCCATCTGACCGTCCCTCCCGCCCATCTAACCACCATGGGGAGCAGAGCTTTCAGCCGTTCAGCTCCCAAGCTCTGGAATTCATTACCTGCGGATCTCCGAAATATCAAATCATATTCATCCTTCAAATGTAAACTTAAAACGCATCTGTTTAAAATGGCTTTTTCCTTTTCCTTCTGATTATAGTGGTTTTGTTTGGTTTTAATTTTTAGATTTTCTAATGTTTTAAGTTGTTTATAATTGTGTCTTTTATTTATTTATTTATTGTTTGTGTGGTGTCCTTGAGTTCTCTGAAAGGTGCCTTGTATGAATAAAATGTATTATAATTATCTATATATATAAAATTCACTAAGCCAGAAGACAAGTAGCCAACCATGGAAAGCACGCCGGAAGGGGCGTGGATTCACTAAACCGCCGACAAGTAAGACGCCAATGGCACACGCAGGAAGGAGCCACACCCATCAACTCTTAGACCATTGTATACGACGAAAAAATCACAGTGTCGCCCACCAACTCGGACGCGACGCCTCGAAAAACATGCCGTCATTTCTGTTTGTCTGTGCCACAGTCCACTTGCAGCTCTGAGCCACGTTGTCTTTTCATTAGTCAACCTCAGTGGAATCTTGGTTCACACAGAGGCAGCGCCAGAGAGAGACAGAGGCACACACAGAGGCAGCGCCAGAGAGACAGAGGCACACACAGGCAGCACAAGAGAGAGCCGCGCAATCCTTTAAAACTGAGGTTAAAACACAATGAAGGAAGCAGTCTTTAAAAACCAATAAGCCCTGTGCCTCTTTTTCATTAGCGTCTCACCTGCTTCACCAATGCAGTCCCTGCATCAGTCGAGACGCTCTCTCTGCAGCTGACCTTCTCTGTGCCTGACTCCACTACTGTCAGTCGCCTGATTAAAATTGGCCTTTTGAAGGGGAGCTATGGACCCGCTATACCACAGGAACACATTGCCTTCGAGCCTGCTCTCGCTCACTCTAACGTACCGGCTTTCTCTCTCCTCACTCGCTCGCTCACACACTGCACAGGGGAGAAACGCCCGCAGCACGAGTCTACCCGGAAACCGTTTCAGCCACATTTCCACGCCCCTCGCTACGCTGTGAGTGCGATGATTATTTATTTAAAAATGGGCTTTTGAAGGGGAGCTGTGGACCCGCTATAACACAGGATCACCTGTGACATTGCCTTCACATTGTTTTCCTTTTATTTATAATCGTGTTGAGCAGATCAGACACCCAGGCAAACAACACTGAATAATCAATACCTGCAACTACTTTGCCCGCCCCACTCCTCATGGTTTCGTCTCTGTTCAGCAGTGTTTTGCAAACTCGGTCCTGGTGAACCCCTGTAGCTGCAGGGTTTTGTTCCAACTAGATTCCTAATCATTAATGCCGGTGAAACTCATCCGGGATAAGTCGGTTTTTCAAATGCAGCCGTGTAGCAGATTAGTCTAGCAGGATGTAATAATCCGAGATGAATGCGCGCCCTCGCACTGAGTGAAAAGCCAATATATATTGAGTCTACAAAACATGATCAGCAAGTCTTTGATAGGCTGCAACAAAATCATGAAAGAACGGGTGCATTTTTTTCACACAAGCTGAGTGGGTGCTAGTTAGTTAGTTAATTAGCAACTCGAAGGATTTCAAGATATAATATACACAAGAGGTAACACTGCAAAAGCGGCCCAAACCAGAAAAGACAGCTGGCAAAAAGTGGCTGACAAATTAAACGCGTGTGCATTGTACTTACTGAAAGCAGCGTTACGGATTTTGCAAATGTTAATTTTTTTCCCTCTGCTTAAAAAACATTGAAAAAGCGGCGCGGATTGGTTTGCAGCGTGTAAAACAGTTTGTTTGTCGCAGATAATTTGCTATCCACACAGGGAGGAACCGGGAAGCGAACCCACAATCTTCCACTGTCTCCTTACTGCAAAGCATCCGTACTACTACAGCGCCACAAGGCAGTTAAAGAATGCACCGGGCCACATGTTCATTTTTTCCCCTGTGCTTAAAAGACATTAAAAAACTGTTTCTCAACTGTGACTCCGGAACAACTCAGTACGCGAAAAGCGGCCAGAATCGCAAACAACAATGAAAACTCTACGTGACTCACAGGTAGTGATGGGCCACTCGATACTCAGGTTTTGACACTGTGTCGAGCTTTCGAAGCACTACAGATTTTAATACTTGATCGAATAATGACATCTATGATTTAAGGATTTCACATTTTCTTTCTCAAATGTGCTTACCTATATCATGGCAAAGTACAGGGATAAACCTTTATTGTCTGTCTACTCCGTTTTAATTAAGTCAGACCAAAGAAAACATTTAAGGCTATTAAATGTGATCTCAAGAAAAGATAAGGGTTAATTATAATACTAATAACAGGAGCGATTATAATGATACAGTGCAAAAGTAAATACTAATTGAAAGAGCCGGGAAATGCATTAGGTGAGGCGTCTTATTTTGTTTAACTCTTGCTATCGTATAGTGCATTCTGCCTGTCGGCATTAGTTATATTTATATTTTTTAGACATCAGACACTAGAAGCTGCTGACGAACCCTTCTCTTCGTTGTCAGTGTGTAGCTACGAAAAAATAAAAGCAATACGACTTTTAACAGACGTCATTGAAGTGTATCATAAGTTTCTGTAACGTTAATGAAAATGGCCAGGAGGTGTCACGAGAGAGGTGAGTGTCAAATGCTTCGAAGCTTCGATACGATTTCCGACACAATTGCTTCAAACGTGTTGATGGTTCGCGAGGCTTCACCCCACCCATCACTACTCACGGGTTACTGAACGAGAAATCAGCAGACTAGCATGACGGATGGGGCGTAATGGGCGTCCTTCCCCTCTCCTCCAGATTTTTCAAATGCTAATTTTTTCCCTGTGCTTAAAAATCATTAAAAAAGCGGCCTGATTATGCGGCGTATGGTACGCTGCGGGTTGGCTAGTTATTATTGTAAATATAAGTGTACAGAAATGGTTCTCATGTTGTTTTTAAGCTCTTTTACAGCTCTATTGGTTGTGAAAATACTATGCTATCCCCAAAATGACCATGTAATGAGTGATTATAATATTACAATTTTTTTATAACATTTTATTAAAATCAAATAACATTCCATACAAGCAAGTTAAGTTTAACAAAACTAGGTTAGAAATAAATCAACCCCTAACCCATAAGAAAGAGAGTTTGGTCTGCAGAGTAAAACCTCAATAAAAGTAAAAATATGTAGATAAGTAAATGAATAAAAATAAATGGAATAAAAAAAATAAAAAAGAGGTGAGAGAATCTGCTTCCTCAATTTAAAAGCTTATTCTAAAATGTTATTGATCAGATCCTGCAGGTTTTTAAAAGGTTCTGCACAGATCCTCTAAGTGAGAATTTGATTTTTTCCAGTTTCAAATAGTTTATAACATCAGTTACCCACTGACTTAGAAGAGGAGAGTTAGGATTCTTCAAGTTGAGCAAAAAAAGTCTACGTGCCAATAGTGTAGTAAAGTTTGTTTGTCCTTCTCCACTTTAAGCCCCTCTGTGAGCCCACCAGACACAGCTGTTAATGGCTTAGGGGGGTTGTGTGCATTTAAAGATTTTGCTCCAGTGAGGCTAGAACTTGATTGTAACTTTCACAGGTTGGATTTTTCTCTGGAAACCTTTTGTACAATTTTAAATGACAGAGATGTGCTTGATATATAATTTTGATTTGAATAATTGTATGCTTTGCGCATATGGAACTCAAGTGAATTCTCTGCATTGCTACCTTCCACTCCTTTTCTGATATGTTCAGTGAGAGATCCTTTTCCCACAGTCCTCTTGGATCTTTGAAAGGGAGGGACTATAAAATGGTTTTATAAATTACAGAAATGCTGTCTGAGTCCTCAAGTAGGTGGGAGTTGAGGAAAATTAGGCAGGTTCTGTTTAAGAAAGTTTCAAATTTGAAGATTGTGAAAGAAATGTGTTGCTGGAAAGTTACATTTGGAGTGTAATTGTTCGTAGGATGCAAAAACGTTGTCTATGTACAGAACTCTAAGTGATTTAATTCCAAATATTTTCCAGACATTTAAAACTGCATTTGTTTGAGAGGATGGAAAAAGATGGTTCTCATGCAGACGTACCACAGATATAAAGTTTCTCTGTCTTAATGTACTTCCTCCATTGGTTCCATATTCTGAGTGAGTGAAGCACAATTGGGTTGTTAGTATACTGGAAATAACTTGCATTTATTGGGGGACAAAGCAGGGAATATAAAGAAGTGCTGCAGGGTTGTATTTGTATTGCGGACCAAGCCTCTGTCTGTTCATCTATTTGTGTCCAGGTTTTTATAGTTTGTATATTTGCTGCCCAGTAATATAATTGAAAGTTAGGTAGAGCCATGCCACCTTCTGCCTTAGGTCTTTGTAGGGTCACTCTTTGTATACGTGGATGTTTTAAATTCCAAATTAATGAGGTTATGGTTGAATCTGATTTCTTAAAAATCTATCTATTGATGTATATTGGAATGTTTTGAATCTTAAAAGAGAAGCTTAGGAAGGATATTCATCTTAACAACGTTAATTCTTCCAGCTAGAGTGAGATGAAGGGTTGACCATCTATGCAAGTCTTGCTTAATTTTTTCCATATAGATGGAAACATTTTGTTGATAAAGAGCTTTATGTTTACTTGTGATGTTTACCCCTCGGTATTTAAACTGATCTGCGATGATAAAAGGGAAGGAGTCCAATTTAATATTGTGTGCTTGAGAATTCAATTGAAGGAGCACACATTTATTCAAATTAATTCTGTGACCAGAAATCTTTTGAAATTCTATTAGTGCTGTTAGAATTGCAGGCACAGTATTTCATGGATGTGATATATACAGCACCATATTATCTGCATAGAGAGAAAGTTTCTGTTCAAGTCCTTCTCTGATAATCCCCTGTTTCTCTTAACCATTTTGACAGTGAACTGCCAGTGGTTTAGTTGCCATTGAAAAAAGCAGTGGTGACAAGGGGCATCTTTGTCTGGTACCACATTCTAGTTTAAAGTAGTCTGAATTAATGTTGTTAATACAAACTGAAGATTCTGGATTGGTATATAGCAATTTGATCCATGCACAAATGTTTGGGCCAAACCCAAATTTATCCAATGTAGTGAAAGGTAGTTCCATTCAATCCTATTCGGATAGTGCCAGAGGTTTATCCAATTCCACTGCACTAAGAGTATCTATTTGTGCGTCCAGAACTGCATTACATTGTGTCTTGTCTTCCTTAATCTCAGTAGAGTATAAGGCTTTATAGTCATCTCTAAATGTGTGCGTTATATTTTTTTGGTTATCTGAGTGACCCATGGAACTGAAGTTGCACATGTCTTGGATGAACAATAATAAGGAGATTTAAGATAAGAAAGTTTGAACTTTGTGGTGGGTTAGGACTTTGACTGGCAATTTCTCCCTAAATAAAAGTTGCACAGAAATGGTTCTCATATTCTTTTAAAGATCTTTTCCAGCTCTGTATTTTGTGAAAATATTATGCTATCCTGAAAATGGAAAAATGACCATGTTATGACTGATTATAATGTTAAGATTTGAATAGTATAGAAAAACCCTATATTTTAAAATTGGCTAATTGTTTACTAAAGCTACATTATAATGTCATGAAAATCTCCAGAATTTTTTTTGTTAAAATCTGTGATGATGAGATCCAAAAGTGTGATGATTTGACATGGAATCACCCATCAGGATATCTCTGCTCAAAATTGATTATATAATCCAAGATAGAAACTGCACTCACCCTTTTATTTCTGTAAAATCTGAATATGCCTCATAGATATGATCTTTTTTCTCCTTTACAATCACAGCATCAAGCCTTTCTATCAGAGTAATCACACCTTCATCTTTGTTCAGGTCTTCTGCTCAAATTGACATCACAATGCTGTTCCTGTAAGAGTTTTCATATCTACATGGTGGGACTGAAATGTATGACAATCCCCTTTAATGAAGGTCTGCAATGCACTTTGATCACATCTGAATTGTTTGATTTGTAATTTTAAACTGTGAGGCAGAGGAGGAAGTCAAGAAAAATGTGTCTTTGAACCAAACCTCATGGAGGGAACTGTAACCCTGAAGTGTGCTCATTATTTTTACTGACTTTATGAAGTTAATTCTACACTTTTATTTTCACAGGGCTTTCCCATTTCACATGGCTATACACTGAGGTGTCTAATGGCCTCCAGCTCAGGGCTGTCCATGTGAGAAGAGAATCTGAGAAGAGAAGAGCAGACACTTAAAGAGAGAGAAGAGTTTCCCACAGAGCATGGCCTCTGCCAAAGAAGACGGCGTGGATGAAAGAACGGTGGACATTAAAGAAGAGGACTGTGAGTGGCTCACATCAGAGGATGTGGGTGTGAAGCTGGAGGATCACGAAGAAAGCATTTCAGATTTTAAAGAGGAGGAGGAGTGCAAGGGGGTGACTGCTGTCATTAAAGCTGAGGATCTGAATGATTTTTCCGTTGGTCTTGAACTTCAAAAGCATGAAACTGAGGATATTTTCAAGCAAGATGCCTGTGAAGAATCTCCATCCAGTTTACAGCCCTGGTCCACTAATACGGGACAACTGGCTAAGCAGGAGAATTCTGTAGAGCTGAAATTAGAGTTATCAGAGTCTGAAATGAAGATCACCAAGGGAAATGGGAGAGAAGAAGAAGAGTCACCTGGGAGTGTTGGAATAAGTGAGTAATGTGATTAAATATAAAAGAAAGAGAGCGTTTATAAATTCTAATGATGGTTGCTTTTAATGTTTTTAGAAGATTGAAATGAGAGTGGAAAACACGGTTAATTGAACTTGGATAAAGACCACCTGCTCGGGCCCATGATAACAAACAATAGGTTACCTAATAAATGATAAATTAGAAAAACTTAGGTGAATAAGGAAAAATCTAAAGTGTTCAGCGCACGACTTGAACATCATGAAGCTTTGACTGAAGCTGTGACTTATGTTAGGCCAACAGCACATTACGTTTAATGAGAATATCAAAAGTCATATTTTGTTAAAGACATGTATATTTCTTAAATTGTGTGGCAGTTAAGGTAGAAATGTCCAGAAAAAGAAATAAATAAGTAAGAATAAAATCCTCACCACGTGCATAAAATAAGAGTGAATTTGCTCAAGCCAGTGCACACCTAATATGTACCTCAACTTTCTAATGGTAATCTCGTGCACTTTGACGTTAACAGTGACAAGAGCTACCTGTACGAGCCATGATGACATTCAGGGGGTCTCAGGGTCTTCTTTCAGCATCTTGTGTTCTGCTCTCATCCTGAACTTGCTGGGGCAGCATGGCCTGGACAAGTTGGCAGTGGTGTGAAATCTTTACTTGGAGATGATCTTGGGCCCTTCCGTCTCCCACAGTCACATCAGGTCAATTTGGAGTCTCCACTCCACTTCACCTGCATGTTTATGGGGATGAGGGGAAGAACCTGAATAACTAGAAACGCCATTCAGAGCTCCTATGTAGAACAACTGTGGGCAGGATTTGACCCCAGGACACCTGAACAATAAAGCAGCTGTGCTAAACACTGTGCCCCCCTAACACAAGCGGATATATTTGATTGTTTATTTTTAGTCCATATTAGGTTGTAGAGGATGTAAATATCATCACATACATTACAATTAAGAAGAGAAAACCTAAATTCATACACATTATTGGGTAAGAAGGCTCTGATCGGAGTCTTTAGAGCTGATATTGATCATCCATTCCATTAGGATCTGCTGATATCAATAATAATAATGATAATAATAATACTGTTTTTCTTTGTTTTTTTTAAATAATAAATGTAATTTTAGCCATGCATAAACTTCACATTCCAAAATAAAGTGCTACTGCATACAGCATACACAAAGAACATTTACCCATAATGCACACATAATGGAACAAAAACAAGCTGAACACAACAAAGGCATGTCTTAATTATACTCCACATTTCTAATCAAATAAAATGTTCAGTTAGATATTTGTAGCTGTCTACTCCGACAAGAAGAAAACGAGACAGTCTTGGTGAACACTTCAGGTTCTTATCTAAGAATATAAGCATCTCTGCATGTCCTGAGGACAGTCTGTTCGTCCTGTCATCCACGACGTGTGCTGCCGTACTGAACAGACCCTCACTGTCCACACTCGTATAAGGAGGGCACAGATAGGACGACGACTTTTATTGGTCCTCCAGAGAGCCAGTGGCCCAGCATCTCTTGTGGTATGAGGTTCACAGAGATAAAGATTCACCTCTGATGCTGCGGACTCAAATATCATTTTTATCTTTATTGACAATTTCTTCATGCATACTGCAGTTCTGTTGGCGGGGAGTTTCTTTGGATCTCTCGGCTGTCGTCTGTCACTCCGAGTGCGTCTGTGTGGTCGAGACACCGGAACTAAGCAGTTTATGTGTTTGAGATTTGCAATCATCTGTGAAATATGTGTCTTTGTACCATTGTTCTATTTGGGTGAAAATATCTTTATGATAATAATATCTGTTACAGAATTCATAAATGTGTAGTGACTATTTACATAATGTTTATTATGCATAATTAGTAGTATTTTACCTTATCAACCTTATCTACCCAAGAAGCTAGTAAGACAGCTGATTACAATTTCTAACTAATCGACGTCCACTTCATAACGATTTATATTAATGTACCAGCTCAGTAAAACTCTGCATAGCTTTCCTCCCCATCTTACCTATACATTCACAGAAAGGCTAATCAAAGGGATTTTAGTAAAAATAGATAATGCCTGATTAATTAATTATACAAATAAATCAGTCAGCAGACTCTCACTGGCAGATGGAATCGTGGATCTAAATGATCTAGAAGGTGACATCTTCCAGAACAGAAAGTGGTTGGTTGTTCAGGCTTACGAATTCCACTGTTTTTGCTGTCACAGTAAGACTTTGGTGTTCTTGCTGTCAGTATTATAAGGTTGAGTTTTCTAAGTGCTGCCATTATTGGAGGCCGAGTGAGAGTAGGTGACTGAGGTAGACTAAGCTTGATGGTCGCCTCAGCCTTTGAACAGCTCGTTCTTCACACCAGTCCCTTTTGTGTTGACTTCTCAGATGGTAAATAAGGTTTGTATTGTTGAAAGTGTTAGCAGAGAATCCTCCACCATTGACTTCTTTTTGCACAAAAATTACAAACCGCAAATTTGTTATCTCTTGTAGGAAGACAATAAAACTGTTAGACTGGCGAGGACATTTTTCTGTATTTTGGTAATGTTGGAACTTTGTCTTGCGTCTTTTTTATCATTCAAGATCAGATATTAAGATCAGCTAATTTGCTGATCATCAGTCAAGTCATTTGGAGTGACAATTGGCTGATTTTGATTTGTGATCAATTGATCTGATCAGGCCTGTCTTTAACATATGAGAGAAAGGTGGAGAAATTGAACAGACAGCAGCAGAACATGTAAAGACCACACACGGAGTGGCCAAACTATAAATGGCAGCTCAGTGTGAGGAAGGAACACCAACCAGTGTGCCACCACTTTACTTGTACTGTTTCATTTATTTTAAAAGGCGGGTAGTGGTTAGGAATTTGGACATCAAACCCTGAAGTTGCAGGTTCAAATTCAGCTATTGACACCATGTGACCTCGAGCAAGTCACGTGACCTGTCTGTGCTCCAGTTGGAAGAACAAGAACAATGTAACCTGTAGCTGCGTTTTTAACAAAAATTACCAGCTCTAACATACAAAACATACATTCAGCAAAAGCCTGACGTGTCAAAATGATTCCACAGACAAAATATCTTCATTTTTAAAAGCTTCAGTAAAACTTCTAAGTAAAACAGTTCACACAAAAAATAGAAAAGTCCAGCCATCCATCCATTTTCCAACCCGCTGAATCCGAACACAGGGTCACGGGGGTCCGCTGGAGCCAATCCCAGCCAACACATGGCACAAGGCAGGAACCAATCCTGGGCAGGGTGCCAACCCACCGCAGGACAAAATAGAAAAGTGACACAGCAAAAAAAAGGAAAGTTCTTGTTAAGAAAAGTTGTGTTCAAAGATTTTAAATTTTGTTTCATTTCCAATCTTTACAACTTCACTTCTAAACGTTTCTGAACCATTTAAGAACGGTCAGATAACTGCATGCCTGTCCCATTTCTATGTTGTCGTTTAAGTCCCTGAGCACTTGGACCTGTTTAAACATCAACTGTCTCAATGATCACACTGTATCTCAGTTACAGCAAGAAAGTTCAATCTGTTATTAACTTACAGGGGTAAAGACTACAGCATTGTCTATGGCTGTGACTAATCAGACACTAATATGAATTTAACTTAAAGCATTACTTTCTACGATGGGCTCTTACATTTCCGGCCCCTCATTGGCTACGCAGGACCACAGACAGTTACTATACTGTACCTCAATGTGAGACGTCTAATTTTACTTTAACATTAACTATCCATCCATCCATTATCCAACCCGCTATATCCCAACTGCTGGAGTCAATCCCAGCCAACACAGGTTGCAAGGAAAGAAACAAACCTGTTGTAGGGCACACACACACACACACACACACACACACACACACACACACACACGCACACACACTAGGGACAATTTTAGAATTGCCAATGCTCCTAACTGGCGTGTCTTTGGACTGTGGGAGGAGACCGGAGCATCCGGAGGAACCCATGCAGACACGAGTTGAACATGCAAACACCACGCAGGGGGAACCCGGCAAGCGAACCTGGGACTCCTAACTGCGAGGCAGCAGCGCTACCACTGCGCCACCGTTCTGCTCTTACATTAACTCTGGTTTTCAAATCACTAGCGATAGCATTACAAATAAACATTTAAACATTTCTCATTTCAAACATTGGCTGTTTCTTGTAGCAGGCTCAGTTTATTTACAGGTCACTTCAGTGTGCTGGTTTTGGTCTGCACACAAACTTAGGGCCCTGTGGAATCAGTTTTATTTTTTTCACAAATTCCATTTTATTTTTTTTATTTTTTTTTTTCTTCAGCTTTTGCTGTTTTATTTTTCCTTAATTTGGATTTTTTTTTAATACAGTAAATAGCAAAAGCTACAATAAAACAAATAATAATGAGATGGCACTTTACATTCCATTTAATGACACAGCACACTAGCCCAGCTGAACCTTATTTTGCAGTTCCATTCATCAGGTAGGAGCCCAGATCCTCCATGATGTTGTGTGCTGAGACTGCAGTAGGACAGCGAGTGCCCTCCAGAACTGTAAGAGCCATTTAGTTTGACGCGTCCTTCTGAGATGAAGGTTTCACTTCACTTTTAGAGTCTGGGATATTTGTTCTCGACCAGAAAGAACTCTTTGTAGAGGTGAATATGTTCAGCGAGGTACCCTACTGATTTGAAGCAGCTATTCCTCCTGGTGTTTCCTGTCTTGGGGGTCCCTGGCAGGCTTCTAGAAGAAGGCAGACTTTACCACATCACTAGTGATGCAGCCTCACTACAGTATTTCTAGTGCCGTCAGCTCTGCTAAGATGTCATGAAGGTTCAGCTGGTTGTTGTGAAGAAACTGAAGCGCTGCTGCCTGTGAAAAGGTGGAGAAGTTACAGTCCTCCATAACGATACCATCTGACAGAAAGTCCTGCTCTTCAATACCTGAAATTGTAATTATGGAAATGATTACTCATGATTCTTAAACTTTAAATGTTTACAGATTAGAAACATGCATCATTACATCTGGAGATTTAAAAGCTGTACATCTGTAGCTTCATTTACTGCATATCTTAAAATAATTAATTACAAAGAAAAAGCAAACTCATCTGGAAGACGCTAAATCAGGGAATTAAATAGAAATAAAGAAAGAGAGACCTGCTTTTAAGGGCTCGTGGCATCTGAGGAGACACCTGCTGAGTCAAATGTGGAGCTCACGTGCCTCATCACTGTCAGGCAAAACGTTTATTAAATCAGAAATATCATTGTTAATTTATAAAAGGAAACCCGTTAACAACCAGTGCTGTTCACTAATAACAGTTTACTGTGTGAAAGACTATTAATACCGGTTAAGTATAATGTAATTGGTTACATGATTTACAGTAAATACATCTCATGCAATTAGACCTGCCTACATAAAATAATCACCACACAGCTGAATGTTTACTTGCCTATCACTATGTTGAGAACGCGGTGCTCTCGGCTATCTGTGCTTTCATCAACTACAACATAAATCTTCTTGCCACGAGTCTTTCGAAGAACGTCCTCCATATGTTATTCAAAGACACGGCCAATGAGTTTGACGAAGACTGCTCTCAGTTTCTAGCAGCGCACCTCCCTGTTTACAATGTTTAATAAAGAAAGGACGTATCTTCGTCATTTTTTTAGAGTGGTACGTCTGACTCACATGGCCACAAAGTCCTCCACATAGTGACGTCTTGCATGTGACCATTTTGTGTTTCCTCTGTTGTTACCTGAAGGTGAACACCTATTGATCTTAATTTCTCCTTGTTTTTGAGGTGGGTTTTAGATTTGATGCGGTCATTGCAAGTATCTTCTCATGTCCAGTCTCTGGTGTGCTGGCAAATCTTTCAGAGAAGTTGTCCAGATTTGTTAAAGTCACCGGGATATTGTTGTGCCCTCAGTTTTGCAGTTAAGTTCATGTTTCTTAGTTTTTCCTACGTAGTTTTGGTATCTGATTCTGCTGGCTTTGACATTTCTGTCTCATGGATCTAGCATACGAGAAACACAAGCACAATCAGACAGAGGTGCGACTGAATTTCTACAAACAATTCCTTTCCCTTGAAAAACAACAAACTATAAAGTAGTATCTGAATGATAGAAGTACAGATTATTGAATCATTTAATTTATTGGGAAGTTTGTAACAGTCACCCCTTCAGTCTCTCAATTCTGCACATTTCCATTTTTAAATCTAAAATCCATTTTAATGAGTTAATTCCGTGATTCCAGCTGTGTTTTCTGCATCATGGAAATCCTACGGCCCTACAAACTCTTCTGACTGCATCTTTGGCATCTGCCTTTGTCTTAATGACTCAGCCCATTACCCAGGAATTGTGGGGTACAACATCATCTACAATTAAAACGGTGTCTCCTGGTTCAAAATTTCTTCTTGCTGTTAGCTATTTTTGACGTTCTTGAAGTTTTGGCAGATACTCTTTAGACCATCTTCTCCAAAACAAATCAGCCATGTATTGAATTTGCTTCCAGCGTCTTTGAGTGTTCTGGTTGTTTGTAGAGAAGAGCCCAGGAGTCATGTTAGGTTGTGTCTTCAGTAACAGCAAGTGATTGGGTGTGAGTGGCTCCAAGTCATTTGGGTCATCTGATGTCTTAGTGAGGGGTCTGTTATTGATAATTGATTCCACTTCACACGTCACTGTTTGGAGACTTTCATCATCGAGTGTTTGTTGGTTTAGTGTTGAGTTTAGAATCTTTCTTATGTTTCTGATTTGTTTCTCACACACTCCACCTTGGTGAGAGGCTGAGGGTGGATTGAAAATCTATTTAATTTATTTCTTCATCTCATTGCTGATTTTTTTCTTGGTCAGAATTTTTAGTAGCTTCTCGTAGCTCTCTTTCTGCTCCAACAAAGTTTGTTCCATTATCTGAGTGGATGATTTTAACTTGTCCTCCTCTGCACATGAATCGGTGAATGGCCTGGATACAAGAATCAGAGTCTGAGCTGAGTGCAGTCTCTATGTGGGCAGCTCTGGGTGTCAGACAAGTGAAGATTACTCCGTACTTCTTGACCAGACTTTGTCCTCTTTTGATGTCAAAGGGACCAAAATAATCAACTCCGACATTGGTGAATGGTAGTTGGTCGTTGTACCAGGCAGTCTTCTGGCAAATCTGCCATTTTTTGCTCACCTGTTTTCGCATTGAATCTTCTGCACGTTGTGGACTTTGAAATGATTTTTCTGGTAACTGAGTTTGTGTGAAGTATCCAGTATCTCTGGTGTAACTGTGAGAGTGTATAGTTGTGCCCACAATGTCAGATTTCTTTGTGAATGTGCTGCGATATTTGAGAAGTGATATGTGAATGCTTGTGAACAATTGCAGGATGTTCAGCTTCTTCAGGCATTGCAGCTTTGTTGAGTCTTTCTCCTACTCTCAGTACTCCATCTTGTATGATCGGGTCAAGTTTGAAGATTTGACTGTTCTTTTTTTACTTAAACCTTTTTCTTTAAAGCCTTTAATTAATCTGGAAATCCTTGCAGTTGACTGAGGTGGATGGGTTCTGTTTCAGCTTTAGCCAAGTCCTCTGTAGAAATCAGGCTTGAATTAAAGTCCGTTTATACCTTTTCATGTCCTCTACGATGAGTGTTTGTTGTTCTTCTGAATTATTTTTAGATTGACTGACTTCTAGATGAAATGTTTTTCTTTCATTTTTTAAGTGCAGCTGTATGTCTTTAAACTTCAGGAGCCAAGCCACTGCTTTCTTCAAGTGATGCCAATCTGAAAAGTAAGTGATTAGTTTGTTGATGGGCTCAGTCGCCTCCTCTACTCTTGTCATGTTGGCTGCACAAGTTTTAACTTCTGGATCATCTTCAAAGAGTGAATCGGTCAGTTGATCTGGTCTTTTTGGCCACTCTCGTTCGGGTTTCATTAAGAAACTTGGACCCTGTGGCCATGTGGTGCTTTTGAGAAAGGTTTCTATGTTTAGCCCTCTGGATGCTTGATCAGCCGGATTAAGAGCAGATGTGACGTACCTCCACTGTGAAGGATGTGAATGATCTCTGATCACGGAGATTCTGTTGGCAACAAAGGTCTTGAATTGAGTGCTTTCATTTGAAATGTATTTTAGCACTGTGCTGATGTCAGTCCAAAATGTAGATTCTTGTAAGGGCATTTGAAGGTCACCTTTTAGGATTTTGTCCATTTTGGCAGCCATGACGGCTGCTGTCAGCTCCAATCTTGAATCGTGACCTGCTTAAATGGTTCAACTCTTGACTTGCCCATCAGGAATGAACAATGCTTTTTGCCCTCTTAGTTGGTTAAGACAAGGTAAGTGACAGTGTCATATCCATCTTCACTGGCATCTGCAAAATGGTATATTTGTGCTGACTTTATGGTTCCAAACCATACAGGTTTGACGCATCTGTTCACATTGTAGTCTGCTAGTAACTGTAAGTCATCCATCCATTTTTTCCGTTTCTGAATGTGTTTGACTTCTACTTCTTCATCCCACCCAAATTTGTCTTTGCTCAAGTCTCTTCAAATAAGCTTTTCTGGCAGTATGGAGAGTGCTAGAAAACCAAGGGGATCATAAACTGAGCTAACAGACAAAATACCTTGCCTTATAGCGGGCTTGTTTTGTAACTTAATTTGAAATTTAAAACTGTCCATTTCTGTCAGTTTCCCTAACCCTAACCCACTGGACACCCAGAGAAGGAGACTGTGGCTCAAGTCCAAGTCCTTTAGTTCATGAGCTCTGTCTTCTTCAGGAATAGACAATAAAACTGCTCTGTTGTTACTCACCCACTTGGTCAAATTAAATCCACCTCTATGGCATAGCGCTTGGAGGTCCTTTATCAGCTTTATTGCTTGTTCTTCTGTTACCACCAACGTTAAGCAGTCATCCACATAGATGTTATTAAGTACGTTGTTAACATCTTCTTCAGTAAATGTATCTCTGGCATCTTCAGCTTAAGCATAAGAAGCACAACTGGGTGAAGAAGTAACACCAAAAAGATGTACTGTCATTTTGAATTCTTCTAGGTCTTTGCTTAGATTACCTTCAGGCCACCATAAAAAGCGAAAGAGATCAGTGTCTTTAACTGGGACTTTAACTTGGTAGAACATTAACTTAATGTCTGCCATTAGTATTACTGGCTCCTTTCTAAATCTTGCAAGGATGCCAATGAGCGTGTTAGGTCAGAACCTTTCAATAATTGTTTGTTAAGTCAAGTCCCCTGGTAGGTGGCAGTGCAATCAAAGACCACTCAAATTTTATTTTTCCTTGGATGATACACACCATGTTGTGTGATGTACCACACCCTGCCGCAGCTTACCACTTTGTTTTGTGAGGTCATCTATCTCTTTGTATGGAACCACCGACCACCAATCCAAGTGCAGTCTTCACAACATGAGGTCCACCTCCTTGGGTAGGTATGATTCGCGACTGCTTGAAGATTTTTGGCTTGTTGATTCCTATTAAAAGATCAACTTCAGAGTCAATACGAGATAAGATATGCCCACTTCTCGATATCCTCTTGTAGTGTGCTTTCTCTGTTCACTGGAATGAAGACCTGTGTGAAGACCTTTGTCCAATCAATATATTCATCATCATTGAGACCACAGACGTGCAAATCTGATGAGACAGAGCAATTGGTTAGCATTTTTGGATCATCATCATAGTTATTCATAGTTTGGAGGAATACTTGTGTTCGTCTCCCCTGAAGGTGTAACTGTCTCTGGAGCTTTTGAGTACAAATTGTTACTGTACTACCAGGGTCTATAAAGGCGTATGTTTCTACATACCTCTCGCTCTTCTTAGATTTTACCTTAACATTAACCACATACTGTACAGTGCGCACTCTTCACCGGCCCCAGTAGAGGCACAAGTTCCAGTCTCAGCTTCCCCATCAGTAGATGTTGCCACACTGGCTGTAGCTGAAGATGTCGCTCCAACCTCTTTTTTAATGTGCAGGATATCTGGGTGCTGCAAAGAACATGTCTGACATTTCATCCTTTCTTTGCAGTTCTTACCAAGATGCCCGTTTGAGACAGTGAAAAGATAAACCTTTAGATTTTAAAAAGTCAATTCTTTCTTTATGCAGCAGATCTTTGATTTTATTACATTCAGCAAGAGTATGCTGGCCACTACAGAATACACAAGGCTTTTTAAATGCACAGACATCAGTAACAGTCTTTTTGACTGAGGTTTCTCGAATCCCCTTTCCATTAGCGTCAGTAATACTTGTAGTGAAGACACTTCCTGATCTCTGGCCGCTCTTCAGTGGAAACTTAGCCTTGTCGCTCCTTTCTTTTTTTTCTGTGCTACCTTGTGGGGCCTTTCCATAAACAGAATACATTAACATCCTAGCCTGTCAATGTGTAAAGATTGTTAAGATTGTAAATATCTGCCTCTTTGTCTTCTCTTCCTTCAAGTTTAAAGGCTGTATTTCGCCACTTATCTTGTGAGGAGTGTGGGAGCTTTGTGACGATAGTACAGAGATGTTGATTGCTGTTGAATTCATCCCGGTTCCTTGCGTCCATACAGTTATCAAGAAAGGTTGCATAGTTGCTCAATGTCTCTCCGTCGTTTTGTTTTATTTGAGGCCACTTCAATGCTTTATCCATGTATCCATCAACTGTAAATATGTGGTTACCATAGTAACTCTCAAGTGGCTTTCTGGCCTTTTCATAGCCTTGACTTGGTGACAATCGTGTACAACACTTAATCCTTTCCTGAGCAGGACCTCTAGTGTATTGAATCAAGTAATCTCGTTTATCTTGAGGGTCTTCTAGCACTTCGCCTACAGCATGATCAAAGGCTGTGATAAAGTCTGCATAAGCCAAGGGGTCGCCTCTGAATAAAGGGACTTGTCTATGTGGTACTTCACCATGTGGCGCAGGAGGAACAGGAACTGGAGCTTCCTTTTTTTGGGCCATTTCGGTGACTGCCTTCTGACATTCAACTTGATTTTGTATGAGCACCTCAGTGAGATTGTGTCTGTAATTCTTCAAACGGGCCCCTGTATTAGTTACAGATTGTTCTTGTCTGTCACACTCAAGCTCATTCAGCCTTTGTAGGATGCTATCGAGTATCGATTGTTCAGTTACAACTGTTGTAGAGAGTGATGTTGCTGAGGCCTTTAGCTGGGAAGACAAGCCACATTTCTTATCGAGAGCGCACTTTAACTGAGAAGCTTGCAGGACTCTAGTTTCTCTTCAATCTCGTTCTGTTTGAATTGATTAACTAACTGATCATCAGATGAGTGTGCTAAAAGGCTCTTTGTATCTTTCAGCAATTTTGCTGTAATGTCACTAAATTGGTCCCATTTCTTAGAATTTTCTGTGAATGTTGTTTTCGATTTGTTAATTACGGTTTCTTTAATTTGCATATATATTACTCTGTTATTCAGCTCCTCAGCTTGACTGTGCGTCTTGCAAATGATTTCAAACAGCTGCGCTACTTCACTATGGTTTTCTGGAATGTTTTAAAGGCTTTCGATTTCAGTCTTAAGCTTAGAAAGTTGAACTTGCCTTTTTCTTTAAGTGATCTGTAAGATCCACAAGCACATTCTCTGGCTTTGAGTCCATACTCGGATTACTTCTGGTAACTTCACTTGAACTAAGCTTGGACATCGCCATGTTCACAGTATGTGTGAGTCTCTTATGACAGTGCATTTCCAGACACACTACTTTTGGACGTTGCAGCAAAACAGGTTACTTCTTTACAGCAAGGCTTCCATGACTCGGAAAAAAGCTCAAGCAATCGTCCACAATGCCTTATATAATATTACAGTCTCTTAAATTTTCTCAAGTTCAGGTATGGCGGCCTTGGTTTTATTTACGATCATGCAGAGATAGAAGATAAGAGCACAGTACCTCACAGTAGCTCACTTCTTTATCTTTGTTGGTGAGTTCAGGAGCACAAGTGTCCTCAGTTCTCAGATGGTAGTTTCCAGTTCAAGTTCAAACCCTCAAGGTGGCAAGTTTTCTGACGAAAAGTGTAGCTGTGTTTTTCCCAAAGTTTTATAAGTTCGGCAGCTCTAACATACATAAAGGGATTCAGCAAAAGCATGATGCAAAATAATGATTACACAGAAAAAATATCTTCATTTTTTAGAGCTTTAGTAAAAATTTCAACTAAAACAGTTTACACAAAAAAGTGAAAATTGAAATAGCAAAAAAAGGAAAAAGTTCTTCTTAAATGTTTTATTAAAAGCTTATAAATATTGTTTCATTTCTAATCTTTACAAAATCACTTCAAAACATTTCTGAACCATTTAAGAATGGTCAGACAACTGTATGCCTATCCCATTTCTATGTTGAAAATGGGTCTTTAAGTCCCTGAGCACTGGGACCAGTTCTAAACAACAACTGACTCAGTTATCACACTGTATCTCAGTTATAGCAAGAAAGTTCTATCTCTTACTAACTTAGAGGAGGAAAAGGCTATACCATTGTCTATGACTATGAAAGGAATTTATATTTTACTAGTGGACGCCCGCCATAGCATACGGCGGTGTAAGAACAGGAACGGAAAACGGTGAGAAAGGAATTCAGAAATCAAGAAGGAAGAACTCATTCACTATGTTACCTAGTCGACATGATGCGTCAGCGTGTCTGCCCTATTGCGAGTGGCAGAAGTGCCAATTAAACAAATACAGGTAGACGTGGAAACTGGGTTTTCTGATGAAAAAACAATAATGTTTAAAACAGTATCGTTTACATACAACAGATTTTGGCGAATTACTTAAATGCAATTATTTACATCCATTTATGCACTAATAATAGCAATTATTAAATAATAATAATAATAAAATAATAATTATCCATCTATCCATTTTCCAACCCGCTGAATCTGAACACAGGGTCACGGGGGTCTGCTGGAGCCAATCCCAGCCAACACAGGGCACAAGGCAGGGAACCAATCCTGGGCAGGGTGCCAACCCACCGCAGGACACACACAAACTCACCCACACACCAAGCACACACTAGGGCCAATTTAGAATCGCCAATCCACCTAACCTGCATGTCTTTGGACTGTGGGAGGAAACCGGAGCGCCCGGAGGAAACCCACGCAGACACGGGGAGAACATGCAAACTCCACACAGGGAGGACCCGGGAATCGAACCCAGGTCCCCAGGTGTCCCAACTGCGAGGCAGCAGCGCTACCCACTGCGCCACCGTGCCGCCCATAATAATTATTATTATATTATTATTATCGTTAAATAATTCCTACCATATAAGTAACATTTCTCGGACTGCCTTCTTCCGTCTCCGAAACATTTCTAGCCTTCTTTGTTCTTACGCAACACAGTACTGAAGTATTGGTTAATGCCCGAGTCACTTCATGTAAAGATTAATGTAATGCTATTCTATCTGGCATCCCACAAAAACTTATCCATCACTTACAGCTTCTTCAAAATTCTGCTGCCAGGATAAAAACCTGCTGTTCTAAATCCACTGAACATATTTCACTGATTCTCTCTCAATTTCACTGGCTCCCTGTTAACTACAGAATACAATACTAAATACTGCTCTTAACATTTAAAGCTCTCCACAGTCTTGCTCCCCCACTACTTCACTGATCTCCTCCAGACTTACACTCCCTGTCGCTCACTCAGATCCTCCTCTGCAGCTCTACTTTCTGTACCACACATCAGACTCAGTGCTATGAAGCGTCTCTCATAGAGCTCCTCAACTCTGGAATTCTCTTCCTTCTCATATTCGTCAGCTCGATTCAATAGCACATTTTACAACTGCCCTCAAAATGTATCTTTACAAACTGGCATACCAATTGTGAATTTTGCACTGTAACTTCCAATTATCTTTGTTCGTTTGTTAATTATTGCTTTTTGATTTATCATTCTCTAGTTTTAATTTTACTAATGTTTAATTTTATTGTAAGGTGACCCTGAGTGCTAAGATTATAAAACATCCATCCATCCATCCATTTTCCAACCCGCTGAATCCGAACACAGGGTCACGGGGGTCTGCTGGAGCCAATCCCAGGCAACACAGGGCACAAGGCAGGAACCAATCCCGGGCAGGGTGCCAACCCACCGCAGGACACACACAAACACAACCACACACCAAGCACACACTAGGGCCAATTTAGAATCGCCAATCCACCTAACCAGCATGTCTTTGGACTATGGGAGGAAACCGGAGCGCCCGGAGGAAACCCACGCAGGCACGGGGAGAACATGCAAACGCCACGCAGGGAGGACCCGGGAAGCGAACCCAGGTCCCCAGATCACCCAACTGCGAGGCAGCAGCGCTACCCACTGCGCCACTGTGCCGCCCTGATTATAAAACAGGATTTTCTAATATCCAGATATAACCAAAACAATTGTTCAGCCTTACCTATGAAATGTAATCCCCCAGGATTTGGTTTGGAGCGTACAGCAGTTTGTACAATCCAAAGCAGCATATGCATGAGGCAAATTTATTCATTACTTCACTCCACAGCAGTGCCACTCGCAATATGGCGGCGACGTTGATGTACAATTCTGCTGGTCATGCAGCGTCTCTTAATTCTATGTCTATGGTGTCGGCTGCGTGTGGGTGGGACCAGTTTTGAAGAGGAGCCGCAAGCAGAGTGGGGAAGGGTTCAGGAGAGTACGAATAGGAATTGAGAAATGCCGTGTCGGCTGCATGTGGACGGGACCAGTTTTGAAGTGGAAGCAGGAAGAACCAGAAGGGAAATATATATAATAGATGAATTTAACTTGAAGCTTAAAGCATTACTTTATAAGATTGGCTCATAAATACACAATTTTGTCTCAAATGTTGTAAGTCAACTTGTATAAAGATGTCAGGATAAAGAAATATTAAAATGTTTGTGTTATTTCAGATTTACAGAAGAATGACATCTTCTCTCCACCTTCATTTGGTCAGCTCTCTCTTCAATACAATGAGAAATGTATGAAGAAATCAGCAAGAGGATCAGAGAACATGACAGCCTTTTTGCAGTGCAGTTCTCTCCCTACTACTGGAGTAACACAGACAGAAGCCATCAAAACTGATCAACAGCAAGTAGAGAAAGAAATCCAAATTCATACCGGAAAAAAATGTTGTTTGGAATACGGCAAACAATTCACATTCAAAAGTGATCTTAATAAACATATGAAGATTCACACTAGAGAAAAAACATATTGTTGTAATGAATGTGGCAAGCATTTCCCAAAGGTCAAGAATCTTAACAAACACACAGAAATTCACTCTGCAGAGCAGAAACGTCAATACTGTAACGAATGTGATAAGTCGTTCTCATGGAGAAGTCATCTTTAGAGGCACAGAAGAATGTACACAGGAGTAAAACCTCATTATTGTCCAAAATGTGGTAAGTTGTTCACAAGGAGAAGTGAACTTCAGTGGCACACAAGAAGTCACACAGGAGAAAAACCTCATTTTTGTCCAGAATGTGATAAGTCATTCTCATGCAAAAGCCTTCTTCAGGGGCACAGAAGAATCCACACAGGAGAAAAACCTCATTGTTGTCCAGAATGTGGTAAGTTGTTCTCAAGCAGAAGAAATCTTCAGAACCACAGAAGAATTCACACAGGAGAAAAACCTCATTGTTGTCCAGAATGTGGTAAGTTGTTCTCAAGCGGAAGCAATCTTCAGAACCACAGAAGAATGCACACAGGAGAAAAACCTCATTGTTGTCCAGAATGTGGTAAGTTGTTCTCAAGCGGAAGCAATCTTCAGAACCACAGAAGAATCCACACAGGAGAAAAACCTCATTGTTGTCCAGAATGTGATAAGTCATTCTTAAGGAGAAGTGATCGTCAGAACCACAGAAGAATCCACACAGGAGAAAAACCTCATTGCTGTTCAGAATGTGGTAAATCATTCTTAAGGAGAAGTGAACTTCAGAGGCACAAAAAAATTCACACAGGAGAAAAACCTCATTGTTGTCCAGAATGTGGTAAGTTGTTCTCAAGCAGAAGCAATCTTCAGAACCACAGAAGAATCCACACAGGAGAAAAACCTCATTGTTGTCCAGAATGTGGTAAGTTGTTCTCAAGCAGAAGCAATCTTCAGAACCACAGAAGAATCCACACAGGAGAAAAACCTCATTGTTGTCCAGAATGTGATAAGTCATTCTTAAGGAGAAGTGATCTTCAGAACCACAGAAGAATCCACACAGGAGAAAAACCTCATTGCTGTTCAGAATGTGGTAAATCATTCTTAAGGAGAAGTGAACTTCAGAGGCACAAAAAAATTCACACAGGAGAAAAACCTCATTGTTGTCCAGAATGTGGTAAGTTGTTCTCAAGCAGAAGCAATCTTCAGAACCACAGAAGAATCCACACAGGAGAAAAACCTCATTGTTGTCCAGAATGTGGTAAGTTGTTCTCAAGCAGAAGCAATCTTCAGAACCACAGAAGAATCCACACAGGAGAAAAACCTCATTGTTGTCCAGAATGTGATAAGTCATTCTTAAGGAGAAGTGATCTTAAGAACCACAGAAGAATCCACACAGGAGAAAAACCTCATTGTTGTCCAGAATGTGATAAGTCATTCTTAAGGACAAGTGATCTTCAGAGGCACAGAAAAATCCACACAGGAGAAAAACCTCATTGCTGTTCAGAATGTAGTAAATCGTTCTCATGTATAAGCAATCCTCAGTGGCACAAACAAATTCACACAGGAGAAAAACCTCATTGTTGTCCAGAATGTGGTAAGTTGTTCTCAAGCAGAAGCAATCTTCAGAAGCACAGAAGAATCCACACAGGAGAAAAACCTCATTGCTGTTCAGAATGTGGTAAATTGTTCTCACATATAGGCAATCTTCAGTGGCACAAACAAATCCACACAGGTTAAAAACCTCATTATTGTCCAGAAAGTGCCAAACAATTTTCTGACAACTGCAGTTTTTAAAGGCACACAGAAATTGATACTGGGGAAAAACAGCAATATTGCTGTTCTCAATGTGGACAAAAAGATTTTAAAAATTAGCTCTTTTCAAGTAAACACCAAAATTCCCACTAAAGCGAAAATGCAGTTTGTATGTTCTGAATGTGGGAAATGTTATTCAAGCCAAAAAGGTCTTTTTCCACATGCCAAAATCCATACTGAAGAAATAATTCATTGCTGTTCTGAATGTGAGAAATGATTCTTAGATTTAAGCACACTTCAGTGCCACATCAGCACTCATACTGGAGATAAACCTTATTGTTGTCCTGAATGTTATAAGCAGTTCTCACAACAAAGCACCATAAAAAGTCACATCAGATGTCACACCGGAGAGAAACCTCACTATTGCTTGGAATGTGGCAAACAATTCTCACGCCTCAATTCTCTTTATAATCATAACAGAAGTCATACTGAAGAGTAGCGTAAGAGTTGTACTGAATGTGGAATGCGATTCTCATATAACAGTTCTCTTCACAAACATAAAATAATTACTTATAATAAGAAACAAAACTGTTCTGACTGTGGGAAGCTATTCTCAGACAGCATGACTCCTAAAGATCACATGAGAATTCACTCTGGAGAGAAACCTTATTGCTGTCCAGAGTGTGGCAAACGATTCTCACGTCCAAGTGCACTTAGGTGACACAGAAGGATTCACATTTAAGAGAAGCAATACACCTGTTCTGAATGTGGTAAAGGGTAGTCTTCCAGAAAGAGTTTTCAGAGAAAAACGTAAAGTCATTTTGGATTAAAGCCTGTCTCAGAAATAACAAATGATCTTTCCATTGGATCCTCAGGCAAAAGAAAAGAAGAAAAATATTCTGAATGAGGCAAATGACTTCAGTTGAAAGTAGTTAATAAGTACATAAGAATAGTGGAGAAAACAAAAAAAGTGGCAAATATATCCTAGATGTAAGGCAACTTCAGAGCCACATATGAATTCACACTGGAATACAACACATATTTCACAAACAGCAAAAATCTTCTTCAACAACTTAAAGGTGCAAGAAAAAACCTCATTGTTGTCCTAAATGTGGTTAATGCTTTTCAGACAGCCATGGCCTTCATTGTCATAAATGACTGGCTTACTTTTGGTAAGCCTCTTAGCTGTTCTGAAGGTTGAAAGTTGTCTTCCTGTATAAGCTGTCATCATCAACACCTAAGATTTCATGAAGGACTCAGAAACTGTACTGCCAGGACATCAGCCATACAGGGACTGATCATCTCTGCACCAGTGCTGTGACATAAGATAGTGAACAATACAAACACCAGACAACAGAATGAGGTAGCAACAGTACTGTGTGGTGATAACAACTTCAACCACAGAACACAACTGAAAAAGTTCAATGTAATAATATAAAATGGAGAAATCAAATCAAATCCACAGTGTAGTGCCAACTACCAGGAGGTGCCACTGACAACGAGGGGAATATTTTTGTTTCAGAGCTTTGAAGATGGGGCCTTATCTGAGTAGCAATGAACTTGTACCATCTCTGGGATGTCATCTGATGGCTGACGCCTGGGCTGAGTGCAGACAGCCGTTCTCAACTCTGATAATAAAGAAGTAATTAAGTGATGTCAGCTGACAGCCAATGCTGTCCAATCAGATACTGGGGAGGGACAGTCGAGGAGGACAGGAGACTAAAAAGAGAGCCATCACATGACAGACCAATGTAGAGGGGCTTTATAAGACTTTCACACTAATTTAGGTTATCATTTATAAATGATAAGAGTCTTTACAAACCAAACACACTCATCAGCTGTGTGTCAAGTGTGAGTCCAAAAGTGGGAATTTAAGAAGATCTAAATACAAATAAAATGAAACATTCAGGGTTCAAAAAGAAATGTTTAAGACCTGAAGAGGGCATCACAACAGCATGCTAGGGTTAGCACGGGGGACCACAGTTGTGAAGAATATTAATTAATGTATACAAGGAATATTATTTAAAATAATAATTTATTGGAAAACGGACACCATAATATATTCAGAAACACATTTAAAATGAACTGAACGGATTTTATTGTCTGACATATAAGAGAAAAAGGGAAGACAAAGCAGAAACACACAGAGATCTCTGCTGACCCAGCTGTTAATTTGATAAATTAACCTAAAAATATAACGTATGTCACTTTGCTCCATGTCAGTATATCCTGGGGTGGTGTGTGAAGGACGCTCTATTCTCTGAATGTGTTGGTTCAGGTTTCAGTTTGAGTTCAGCACCTTCTTCATATCGATACCCAAGACAACGTTTCTTCATGTCGAGACTACAAGCTGGAGGCCACAGGAGCTCAATAAACTCCAATAGCAGGATGGATGATTAGAAAGCTCTGCTTTGAGAGAGTGTCAGCTACACAAAGCTTCAGCTTCATTTACTTGACAGAAAACTCCAAAAAGCAGAAGTGGCCCCTTCTGTACCCCCACCACTGAAGGTCAAATCTGACCCCTCACTACTCGGCGTTGGTTCACTCTGCTTGGACTTTCTGTATTTTGTAAGTTTATTTTTTATTTTCTGGCCACACTCTTCTTGCATTTCATGTCATTGATGTTCTCAAATGTGTGAGTGTAGCTTGACTCTTACAAGGACTTATCTAAAAAGGGTACATTGGCCATGAAATGCAAGAAGGCAGAAAAATATAAAAAGTGTAAACCACAAAATGAAGAGGTGACATCGATGAAATACACTCAGTGGCAGAGGTGACAAGGACAAAATCAGAAAGGACAGCACAGAAAAGGCAGGTACCAACTGAAAACAAAAGAAGAAAGCTGATTGGTGGAAAGAACTGTCAGTCACTCCTGAGTGGACTGTTGAGGACAGCCGTGACATGCAGACTTCAGAGTTCATGTGTTTTTGATTTCAAATATGTGACCATGCACTGAATAAGTCTGTTATTTATCAGTTAGCATGTTCTGAGACTGTAATGTCATCACAAAGATCACACAAACACGTAATGTGACATTTGTGATCAATCACTTTTGTTGATTTTTATGGCACCATTCATCAGCCCTGTATAGAGTGCCACTTCCAGATCAGCAACCCCACTGCACCCCGTAGCACATTTGGAGTTTGGGACTGGAGCACAAAGTGGATGGCACTCTGAGAAGGACAGACTTGTAAGACGTGAACAAAGCCAGCTGCCCTCCCTGGTCTGTCTTCATTCAGAAGGACTCACCTGAGTGGTGGGATTGTTCTGCGGCGCTCATGTTAGCCGACATTTCATCAGCTTGCTTTCTGCGTTTCATCTGATAACCAGCAGAGTTAATCAAAGATGAGCCAGGCCTGTTACAATGTGAACGTTCTTGACATTTTGGTTTGCTTTAAATGTTTTTTCTGCTTCTTTACTTTGAGTTCTTGGAGGCCTTGTACATTAGAGATTATTAATACATGAGCATTTGGTGTTAATAATGAATTGACAATTAATAAACTGTTTTTATTACTAAATTGTAAGTGTGGCCTGTTGCCATTTTGTATCTTTATCCTTCTTGACTGTGTTCCTAGGACGTGTTGCACTGTTGTCTCCCTAGAATTAAGTGCCACATCACCGACGCTCGGCCTCACACCCTTCATCACACGTGAGACAGAATCCAAGATTGCAGATCCAACTGTTAATCCCATTCCCTGCTTTGCCAGTCCCTTGGCTGTGTGTGTATCGAGGTGTATGGCTGAAGCAAACCTCTCCTCAAGGAGTCTACAGCAGCGGTCAGATGAAGAACTTGACACTTTGGGTTTAGACATAAAACTGAGAATACCTCACGCTGGATATGCTGTAGACGAGTGAAAGGGAGTCCGGTGGGATAGACTGAGGTAATAAGGTAAGTACAGTTAGACACTTGCATCGTCATTTTATCTTTTAATATTTATTTATTTTTTATTTTTTGCCTTTGTTAAACAAGGTACAATATTGTGCTGTTTGTGTAGATAGATGGCTTCTCCTGAACGGTAACTCTTCATTACACACACACACGCCTGCTTACCATCACCGTTATCAAGAACACACGAGGCACATGAAGACTTGACTGTTTCCTTGTTTAATTTACATCAGGGGTGTCTGACTTCGATCCTGGAGGGCTGCAGGTTTTCATTCTAACCATTTTCTTAATTAATGACCCATTTTTGCTGCTAATTAACTTTTTTCCCCTTCATTTTAATTGACTTGCTATTTAAGACTCAGAACCCTTATCTGTTTCTTTTATTCCTTAATTTGCAACCAAACAGTAATGAAATACAAAATGACCCAACACATGACCAGATAACCTTTGCTGTCATACAGTATCAGAAAATAAAGAAAGCTGAAGGTCTCGGTGACGCTGATCTGCTTTCTGCTGTGGTCAAACGAGAGCACAGCCATGGAATTAAATAACGAGTTCAATTAACAACAACAACAATCGGCTTCTAATTAAGAAACTGGTTAGAGTGAAACTGGTGGGAGTTTGATACCCCAACTGGTCATGTTGATACTCCCTGGCTGGTCAATCATTGGTTCACTTTACACCTCATTTTTATTTGGCTGCCATTTAATTAAAAACGGATGCAATTCAGAGGATTCTTTAATTAACAATGAGAAGGGAAGGGAAGGGAAAAGAAGTCAATTAACATCAGAAATTGGTTACTGATTATGAAAGTGTCAGGAAGGAAAACCTGCAGCCACTGCGGCCCTCTGGGGTCAGAGTTGGACACCCTGATTTAGATCAGGAATCAGCAAGAGTGAAAGGGAAGGTCTACAGGATGGTAGTGAGACCAGCTATGTTATATGGGGAGGAGACGGTGGCACTGACCAGAAAGCAGGAGACAGAGCTGGAGGTGGCAGAGTTAAAGATGTTAAGATTTGTATTGGGTGTGACGAGGATGAACAGGATTAAAAATGAGGACATTAGAGGGTCAGCTCATGTGGGATGTTTGGGACACAAAGGCAGAGGGGTGAGATTGTGCTGGTTTGGACATGTGCTGAGGAGAGATGCAGAGTATACTGGGAGAAGGGTGCTAAAGATAGAACTGCAGGTAAGAGGAGAAGAGGAAGGCCTAAGAGAAGGTTTATGGATGTGGTGAGAGAGGACATGCAGGTGATGGGTGTGACAGAGCAAGATGACGAGGACAGGAAGATATGGAAGAAGCTGATCTGCTGTGGTAACCACTAACGGGAGCAGCTGAAAGTAGAAGACCAAGAAGACGTCTACCTTGCATGGCAAGGTTGAGGTATTACATTAAATTCACACAAAAATGAGGCGTGTGTGTGACTGGGTCAGGGTGTGGGTGCTTGATAACGTGGACCTCGTCTATTGCACCTACTTTATCAACTTTGAACCCTAATAGTATAATTTAATCTTATCTAACTGTATATTTACTTGAAATCGATCTCCAGCTTGTCAGACAAGGTGAAGTTTCAGTCCATTACTGCTTGAATGAATAAGAAGCCTTTCAAACTGCCACTTCTGATTTTCCTCTGTCACTGGAGGGAGATCCAAACCTTCACTGAGAATTCATTTTTTTGAGAATATCAGAATTTCCAGAATAGCAGAATTGACAAATCTGGAAACAACAAGAAGAAGGTGATGAAGTTTAATGTCTAATGTGACGTCAAGTGACTCAGTAGAACACCAAACTCTCATCAGTATGACCCATGACTCCTCGGTGGATTGATTCAGAAATGAAGGACCCCTTGAGTGACCAATGGGGGGAGGACGCTCTACAGTAGTCCCATCTGTCACTCACTCTTACACATAGTCACTATTCCAGAGCTCCTGATACTTAGTCTATATAGTGCCTTTCAGCAGTGCTGCTCCAGTAGAATTTTAAACAGTTGACTTTCAATGACACTCAGGGTCTTGCGGTTGTGAATCAACATGGAGACCCTTCTGGTCAGACAAGTATCTGTAGGTCTGAGGTGCACCCTGTGGAAGAAATCATCTTATTAATTAAAAAAGGAAACTTTTCATCTACTAGGACAAGTGTGATAAAACCCCTTTGAGTCAGTAATCAGGCAGGAGGAAAGTCGTCCATTGCATCTTTAATTTACTCCTCAGAAAATACCGAAGACGAAGCATTCATCACAGTAGTCTGTTAGAGAATGGTCAAAAAGAAGGGGCAGAGGACCATTTTATAAACGACTGAATTTGCATAATAGTGCTGAATTAATGCCTGAATATCATTCTCTGATTATTTAAAAGACATAATGTACTTAGCGTAGAGCACAACCAGCCTAAGATAAAAGTCTTTCTCCATAATGTCCTTGTCCTTCAATCTCACTTGAATTCAGCACAAATCCTGTTATGAAAACTGCATATGTGCCAACTGGCAAGACTTACTATGGACATGAAAGAACATCAGAGAGTTCCAGTTCCCTACTCAGCATCCCCCTGAAACATTCTGCTTGTTTTCTTGATTATTTCAGCCACCTCTTTATGACATTTCTAAATCAAACGCTTATATATTTCACTGTGCACTGCAAACCAAAACACTTAACTGCTGCAACATCCACATTACTCTCTGACACCCCGCCCCTCACAGCTGATTGGCTCCTCAAATCCAATAACAATGGGGGCCCTGACAGCCGCTCTCACCCTGCATTAGTCATAGATGTGCTGCCCCCCCAAATTTTGTGAAATCCATTTTGACCCCAAACTACAAACACAAAAATGACCTGCGCTTGTGGGGATATCAAGTGACCAGTGGAGGGTACTGGTCAGTGGTCACATGGTGTCAGATGGCTGATTGTTATACTGGAGTGAAGACCAAACCAAACCCTGGATAGAGGGGCTCAGTAAAGGAGGTGTTGAATCTGTGCAGGAGGGTCATTGTGTGTGAGACGCTATAAAATGACAGAGAGACAGCAGGTCAGTCCAGATACACACCTATTCTGGGGCTGTAGGGGGTGCTGATTACAGTCTGCTTGTCATTGTATCCAATGAGGGACTCCCCGACATCTTCACCTGCTCAGTCCTTTATATGCAACTCCAATCCTCATGAGTCGTCCACTGCACTCCACCTGCCAGTAATAGCGAGTCCCAGTCAGAGCCTCTCTGCAAAGAACATGAGACCACCAGTCAAATCTGTCAGGATGATCAGGATATTCAGTCTCAGTCCCCTCACATGTCACCTTCTTGTTCCCTTCAGACAGACGGAGGTCTCTGTGTTGAAAAGGCAATATATTATTTATGTGTTGTATGCCTTCAATTAGTTGTCTTCCACCTTGATTTATTAGCTATTGTGATTGGCTTGTGCTGAGTTGGAACTTGGCCAATCACAGGGCTTCACTTTGAACATTATAGATTTGTTTGGTGGCGTCTGAGCAGTAGAGTGGGAGCTTCGTTTAAATGTGAAAGTTTGCGTAATTAATTATTAAACCCTATCTTCACATTTGCATAAGTTTGGATGAAATTAATAAATAGAATTTGGACATCTTCATCCATCCCTGACCGGATGTGTGCAGTTTTTGTAATTTAACCTGAACCAACATAATTCTTCACTACACAACTTATTTACCCCTCATTGAAAAGATGATTTCATAAGGAAAGGATGTTGCTGACAAAGTCAGGTGCTTTTTCGAAAGTTTGGCTCCAGATGTGCTTATCCAGCTGCTCATTCTTGTCAGTACTTGAATGATTTTTATTTTCACCTCTGGATGAATTCGCAAAGTTTCTTTTCAACATTCTTGTCACATTAACGCAGAAATCCCGAGGCTTTCCCCAAATTGCAGAAGACGCTGTTGATTGCACTGATTCTGTTTTAATGACAGTTGTGATTAGTTATACAGAGCTCGTTTTTACTTACATTGCTTTTTGGAAATCAGTAATACAAATCAGCTACAGATCTGGGAATCACTGAATAGTAAAAACGATTAATGAGGAGTGTCGTGCGCAGATACAAGTCGGCTTTAGTGAAGCGTTTCTTAGCCTCTCTGATATGATCGACATGGGGTAGAAGAGACGCTGGATTGTTATAATACGTGCTCTCTTACGCAAAATAAGCTTATTAATTTGTTACGGATTCTAGGTGGACAAGACTACACAACAAGGAACGAGGTTACCCATGTGAATCGTTCATAATGTCTGCTAAACGTATTTGTTAACTTACAGACAGGTACTGCATAGCTCTTTTAAAAAGTCCTTTTTAAACTTTGGGCAGGGACCATACGCGAGCCCCAACTAGGATTTAAACTCGAGTCAGCACACCTTACAGATGCAGCAGGGCCAACTGATTTTACGCTTTGAGTCAAAGCCGTTCAGCGGATGAGGGGGCTGACCAAATCGGCAGCTGACTGCGCAGATATCAATGACGTCATGACGCTAGCGTGCCTCAAAATCACGTGACAGGAGCATTGCAAACAAGCATCCTAGCGGCGTATTGAGAGCTCGACACGTTAGTATCGAGCAGCACATACCTAGTTTTCTCTTATGAGACCCTCGTATTCAGACTTCTTCACGGGTACATTATCAAGCAAAGGTACGGTAGGTGCGACAAAGTCGAACGTGGGGATCGCGTACGGGTGGGAATGCCAGCAGTGAGGAAGACCGCGACAAGCTGAGCGGCTTTAGATTTGAGGAGGTGCCTGACGCCGCGTGGTTCGCTTTTAAGTGTTTGGGATTGAGCTCTACATGCAGGAGGCGGCACAGCAAATCGCACCTTCACGAGTTTATTGTGGATGACGGGGGTCGCGCACTTTTTTGCTGCTGATACGTTAGTTTATTTTTCGGTCGGTGTCCCGTGAAATGTAATGCTACATCTGACTTGGCGGAGGCGCGTTAAGTTGGGAACGCTCTGCTCTTTTCTCGCTCTTGCACTTTTCCGTGCCGCTTCTCCCTTTGATTTCGCGCATGCTCCGAACTGTGTTGTCCGCCATGCACGCGCATTTTCAGCCGCTCGCTCCCGCACGGCCCCGTCGTTCTATGTGTTTTTTTCCTCTTTCTTCTAAAGCCGTCAGCGGCAAACTTTGTTAAAGTGGCGTCGCACGATGTAACTTTACAGGGCGCGTTCAGGTTTCATTTCCACCAGTTTGTCTCATACTGAGACCTGTTAGAAATAATTTTAAATGATTGAATTCTTTGGTATTTTCTTATCAGTAAAGATGCTCGTGCAGTTTCACTGTAACAGGGAGACTTTGATTTGTTTAATGGGAAATAAAAATACAAACATTACACAAGCTAGTGCTTCTGGAGGGATACAGTAAAATCTACAGCTGGCATGACATTACGAATACATTTTTGTGATATTTGAAACGCTACTGTTTTATTTAATGTCTTTTATCCTTTACAACTACTTTCAGTATTTCTGTGTACTTTTATACTTTTGTTTACTAGAGATGGCCATGTTAAATGAAGAACAGGACTCAAATCAGGGTACTGGTGAAACCATCAGGGCTGTTTGCATCCAACCATATGAAGCCGTGAAAGCTGCAGAGCTCAGCAGACCCGGGACTCGACTATTATGGGCTGGAGCTCAACTGTCTGTCCTCATTGTTTAAAGTGTCCGTGCCACCTCAAACCAAGGTGGTGAGCAGATTCTGATGCCCATGTTGGTGAATCCCTGTTGAGCCCACTCCTATCTGGTCTCTCGGACCCTCGTGCCACTAGGTGGTCTTTATGTACGATTCCTGCTTAAGTCTCTTTTTAGTTTTATTTTTTAAAATTTTTATTGATTTTATTGAAATCACACAGCATTCCATACAAATAGATTACTTTTACAAGAGTAGGATTGAAAACAAATCAACCCCCACCCCTGAGAAAGAGAGCATAGGCAGCAGAATAAAACTTAAAACTAGTAAAAATAAGCAAATAGATAAATTAATAAGTGAATATAGATAAATGGAGAAGAAACAAAAGAGAATAGGGTAAACAATCTGCCTCCTCAGTGCTTTTAAAAGCTTATTCTAAAATGTTATTGATCAGATCCTGCTGGGTTTTGAAAAATGTCTGCACAGATCCTCTAAATGAGAATTCAGGGCCTGCTGCTTTCCCACTCTGAAGTGACTTTATAGCATCTCGTAATTTTGATAGCACCAGATGTTTGTCCAATTCCTCTTCACTAAGAGTATCTATTTGTGGTATCTGTAATGTATCCAGAAATGCATTAGATTGTGTCTTGTCTTCTTTAAACTCCGTAGAATATAAGGATTTATAGTAGTCTCTAAGTGTCTGCGTTATATTTTTATGGTCAGTGATTTCGTCTCCATTTGTGTTGGTGATTGCTGGGATTGCATTGTGAACTTCTTGCTTGTGGATTTATTGAGCTAAGAGCTTATTAGCTTTCTCTCCGTGTTCATAGTAATGATGTCTTGATTTATAAATTAGTTTATTAGTTTCTTTAGTTGTTAAGATGTTGTTCTGAATGCAGAGCCTCATTTGGACACCTGGCATGTTCTTGGTCTATTGTAGTAATTTTGTTTGTTAGCTCTGATACTTTCTTGGTTTCCAATTTATTTCTGTGGGAAAGATACGAGTAATCTGTCCTCTTATGAAGGCCTTCAGTGTTTCCCAGAGTGTTCATGCAGAGACCTCTGAGGATATATTTGTCTCTAGAAATGAAACTGATTTGTTTTGATATAAATTCTGTAAAGTTCTCGTCTGCTGATATAAGTGGGTTAAGATGCCATCTGCGAGATGAGTATGCTGGGCATAGTAATTTTATCTCCAGGATCAGAGGTGCGTGGTCGGAAATAACAATGGCGTCGTACTTGCAAGATTTAATCGTAGGCAAGAAATTATTATCCACAAAAAAATAATCAGTTCTTGAGTAGCAATGATGCACTGGTGAGTAGGAATATGTTCTTGAATTTGGGTTTAGAAATCACCAGGGGTCTGATAAGTTGTGGTCAGTTACAAACTGTGTGATTGTCTTTGCAGTGTTAGATGTCATCACCCCTGTGACAGGGAGATCTATCTAGGTCTGGATTTAAAACACAATTAAAATCCCCAGCCATTATATTTTTGAGTGTTCACATTCTGAATGGATGCAAATACATTTTTAATGAATTCCCTATCATGGACATTGGATGCATAAACATTTATCAAAATAATTGTACTGTTAAATAAGTTGCCCATGACCATCACATATCTCCCTTCAGGATCAGATACATCTGATGCTACAAATGAGACTGTTCTATGGATAAGAATTCCCACACCTCTAGTTTTCTTTGTAAAGCTGGAATGGAACATTTTGCCAGTCCAGTCCTATTGCAGCCGGAACTGATCCTTGATTAGTGAGTGGGTCTCCTGTAAAATACTATTTTAGCATTTAGACCTGTTAGATGAGAGAATACTTTCTTTCTTTTAAATTCGTGATTCAGGCCTTTAACATTCCAGCTCACAAAATTAACTGTCCCATCATGGAGACATTGATTCTGAATTTTTGATGTCATTTTGTAGTCTTAACCAAAAGTGAGACAGCTTTAACCTTAATTTCAAATTTTCCCAGGTGTTATTGCCATGCAGTCTGTTGCTACGTTGGTAATTATAATTTTAAGGATTAAAAGAAAGCTTGCTCTTTTTCTCCCCCTTCCTGGTCCCCCCCACCCCGCTTTGCCTCCCCACGTGAGGCTGGACCCCACTTCACAAAGTCCCAGTCCTCTGACATACTTATAACCAGAACACGTCCAAAACAAAACAAGCCCCCCAGCAGTGGTGTATGTGAAATAAAATAGAGATATCTATTGCCAATACAGTCTAAATACTATAAGCATAACCAAAAAAAAAAGAAAATCTTCAAAATTCTTGAAATATTAAGATAATAAACAAAGGGTATGGTGTTAAACAGTCTCCTTTAGAATAGTAAAAAATGGGTTAGTAATTTAATTTCTTCCACACATACATACATAAAAGTGTAAAACTGTAATTAAAATAAAAACAGATGGTGATCGAGAAGGGAACAGGGTGTATAATTACGGTACCAGTGTCATTGCAAGTGGATCAGACAGCCGGTGATGTCTTCTTTATGATGCCATGACAGGGTGCGACTCCCGGTCTTATTTCAGGAAAGTGTCGGGATCAGCATTCTTAACTCTTTATCTGCTTCCTCTCTACTGGTAAACACGTAACGTTTGCCTTGAATCTCCACTTTCAGTTTGGCAGGATACAAGAGGCTGTATCTGATATTGGCTTTTCGTAAGTGCTGTTTAATATTATAGAAAGAAGCACACTTAGTAGCTGTTGAGGGTGAGAAGTCAGGGAAAATACAAATTAGGTTATTTTTAAACATAATCTCTTGTTTCTGTCTGAGAAGTGACATTACATTTAATTTAGATTTATTGTGCGCTTCGAGAAGTTACAAAGTCCTATGCTTAGAGTTGTTCGATCCACATATGTGATAAGATGCAGCTATCTTGGTGTCTGATTTAAAGTCCTCTCCAATTATTTTGGAGAATAGTTCAGCTATGAATTTCACTTGGTTTGGATTTTCACAATTCTCAAGTAGACCTTCGATTCTAATATTATTCCTTCTGCGTCCATCTTCCAGAGCAGCAAGTCTGTCTGAGTTTTTTGCATTCGGAATTCACAGCTGTTGCTTTTCCATCAGATAGATAGATAGATACTTTATTAATCCCAAGGGGAAATTCACATCGGCAGTGGATGGTAGATTTTCGGCTGTTTCAATTCGAGTCGTGAATGTCTGCTTAACATCCTCCAGCTGATCGGCAAATGTGCTCAGTTTAGACGCATTTTTCTGAATGTGCTCCCCAGTTTTTTCCAGCATACATTTAAAGGCCACCTCAAAGCGATTATATACGCATTTCTCCGAGTCTTTATTATCCCGCCGCATCTTCTCGCTTGTCTTCCAGTTTGTCTTCAGCATACTATTTATTTCTTTCTTTATATCATTCTTTATCTCTTGCTTGAGCTCAGCGATCATCACCTTCAGTTTGGACAGATCATTTCAGCTTTCATGCACCATAGGTGAAGTGGCGGGCTCTATTACAGCCGATGTTCCTGGCTCGTGAGGAGTAGATGAAAGCGCGGACTGCAAGGCCTTTTCCAGTTTCAAGTGATCTTCTCCAGTAGGCGAGCTATCATGACCTGCATCACTTGAACTTGAACTTGCCTGTCTAGGCTTAGATGTAACTTAGTTTCTTTTCCATTTTTTTCTGACCCCCTTAGTTGCCAACCATGTTTATATATGCTTGCATACACTGTAATAGAACCCTCGGGTTGGATAAACACAGGATACCTCGGGAAAATAAGAAATAATAACACCACTGCTAAAAGAGCTCAGCTTCAGACATCCATCTCCCGCAACGGACGTGACCAGCTCTGAAGTCTCATTTTAAAGGGCATATCCATCTTGTGGTTTTCCACCTCCTCAGATGCTCCATTTCTTTCCCAGCTGCTTATCTCTTCCTGCTTTGCTGAGTCAGCTGATATCTCCGTGATTTCCACACACAAGTCCCATAGTTGCAGTTCATTAGTTTCTGATTCAACTTTCAGATTATCCACACTTGATTTGTTAACAGACCCTTCTGTGTCAGCAATGCTGTCAGGATCAGTAAACTCTAAATTATACCAATTTCTGCCTTGCCAGCCCAATCTAATACTTATCTGTATAACACCATCTCCGTCCACATATCTCACAGTTTGCCCCTTTTATAGACAAACACAATGACTCCGTCTTAACCTGTGAGTTTACTCAACTTCAACATCTTCTACTTGGACTGAAGAGTTTAGAGTCTCCTTCTCATCTCCAGTGTCTTCATTATCTGATGTAGTGTTAGATAAATCTCTTCATCTCTCTCACTGCTGGTGGTATGTCGATTGTCACCTTTACCATTGACTTTACGTAGCCTAGAATGGTGGGTCCTTCCAAGAGCACCACCACGTCTGACACATTTCACAACTCCATCCTGTCCAATGACATCTGCAGGTCCCTTCCATTCTGCACAGTCCACTCTTTTGTTGTCCACTTTGTCTCAGATTTATCATTTTCAGAATTAACCTTGTCTCTGGAGTGCTCTCCGTATTCGGTCTGAACACTCGTCTTCAGTAAATGCTCTTCTTAGAGTGTGCAGCGCTGGAATATGTGCTCCACTGACACACTCCTAGTGGTGTCTTCTAGGGTGGGTGGTCTGTCCATGAGAACACAAGGAAGATTTGGATTTCGGCCTGATCCGGCTGATATGAGCTGTACCCATAAACATTGTGCATGGTATTCTTTACCATTAGTGCCCAATGGCACTAATCTAGCACTAACCAGTCACATCCAGTATTCTTTATCACTATCTGTATAATTTCTGTGAGTGTCTGATTGTGTCTCTCAGGTAGTCCATTACCCCAGGGACTGTATGCAGCGGTGGTCTTTGTTTCAATGTTAAAATTCTCTGCCATCTCTCTGATTCCCCACCATTATCACTAAGTAGTTTCTGAGGAGCTCCATGTACTCTTATCTGAGAACGAACGAACGAACGAATGAATGGTTTCACAATTTCTGATGGTCTCTTTGTCTTCACAACACTTCCTGCACTGAAACGTGTGAATGTGTCAATGATGTGAAGACCGCATACTCCTGTTTGACGTTCGTGTCAGTCTGTAGCCACAGTTTCATTGTATTCATAGGCTAGCGGCAAACCAACAGCTGCTCTGAGTTTGAGTTTGCCGTATTTCAGACGAGTCTCGCAATTCTCAACAATTTATTTAAGTAAGGAAGCCCACTCTGCCTCTTTGTATCCTGTGCAATGGAGCACTTTGTGTAATCGGTCCAGTGAAGGAGGTCCACATTGGAGGTGAAGGTTTAACAAAGCCTTTTGCTTCTCTCCTGTACTCCTGTCTTCTGAGACTCTTAGAATCTCACGTTCACAATGCTCATCGTTTTTATTTCTTTATCTGAGATGTTCACACAGTAAAGAGCAGAGCTGGTTAATTCGAGAGTCACTGGCTGATTAAACATCACTGCTTTGTCATTTTCATTATCTAAACGTGTCCCTGCCCTTTTTAGGGATGTTATACTTAACAACATTGACATTTCAGCTGGCACCACTTCTGTTTTTGTCTCTCATCGTGTCTCTCCAGTCTTTGCAGGAATTTTCACTCGTTTGGTGAAATGCACAACTTTTCTACCTTCAAATATGAAAGCTCTGCTGCTTGAAATGTTTGAGTTCCTCAGCTGTTTGACTTCAGTCTGGTCAGGCGGACTAATGTCGTTGTCTAAGCATTTCTCTCATAGAATGTGAGTGTGCCAGTAGAATCAATTACCGCTAATCATAAAGATTCAACCAAAACACTAAATGTGTCTGATTTTGATTCCTTTGTAATTGACGTGATGTTTCATTCTTTACAGTCCTCTATTTTCCAGTCTCCTCTGTTATTATCACCTGCTCATTTATTTTTGTGCAGTCTTTAGCCCAGTGCTCCGACGATAATGCATTTTGATCTCCTACCATATTTGTCTAAGAGATTATTGCCTGGCAATGGCGACTTCTTCTGACTAAGTTGCGAATGCCTCCTGTTCTGTTGTCTGTGACTGGTGAAATACGCAGTTTCATGTGTGACAGTAATGTCCATTGTTACCAGACTTCACTTTACTACAAAAATTCTCATTGCGCCAATTCCATTGAAGCAAAAGTAAGTGCCATCCCTGCTGTTAATGGCAGCTGCCTTTGGTTTGTATCTAAACACGCCGTGTCCAGCAGCTTAAAAGCTCACACAGCATCAGGACAGCCATGTTATATCTACACATGCAGGTCACTCCATGTCACATCATCACACATATGGACCTCATCGTCACAGATTTTAATGAGACTTGGCCTGCTGATTTAGTCACCTGAGTGACCCATGAAACTGAAATTGCACGTGTCTTGGATCAACAATAATAAGGAGATTTAAGATCACAAAGTTTGAACACTGTGCTGGATTAGGACTTTGACTGGCTATTTCTACCTAAATAGAAGTTAATCAGAAATGCTTCTCATGTTGTTTTAAAGCTCTTTTCCATCTCTATTGTTTGTGAAAATACTATGCTATCCTCAAAATAACATAATGATCATGTTATGAGTGATTATAATATTCAATTTGAATAGTAAAAAAAAATATTTTAAAATTGGCCAATTGTTTACTAAAGCTACCTTATGATGTCATAAAGATCTTCAGAAAATTTGGTTTCATTAAAATCTGTGATGATGAGGTCCAAAAGTGTGATGATTTGACGTTGAATTACCCATCAGGAGTATCTCTGCTCCAAATTGATTATATAAGCCACCATAGAAACTACACTCACCCTTTTAACTCTGTAATATCTGAATATGCCTCATAGATACGATCCTTTTTCTCCTTTAAACACAACATCAAGCCTTTCTATCAGAATAGTCACACCTTCATCTTTGTTCAGGTCTTCTGCTCAAATTGACATCTCAATGCTGTCCCTGTAAGCGACAGTCCAACCCCAAGTGCGTGTGTTTTATTTCTAAGCTCAGTAACCCATGTCCATATTAAATCTTCATTTTTCCAGCTCTTGTATGCCTTTCTCTTGTGAAATGCAGTCAGGATTTTATAATTATCAGCCATCCTCTACTATGAATGTTAAACTTAATAACAACACAACACCTTTGATGTTAGCCACACACTTTTTATTCTTCTCTCCCATAAAACACACCCGTCACGAGTAACCTCCTACAAACCCACTCTCCTCAAACCCCGAATGTCCTTCTCCCAGTCGGGATGCAGTCCCGTAATTCCACAAATAGGAGCACATATATAAGATATGGAATATAACAACTTAACAGAATGAAGCTCCCGATGCTCAGTTCAAGTCCAGCGAGGATATCCAACAAAGCCCTAAATATGACGTTTTAACAGACCTGCCATTGCTGTGTCCATACATGATGGTGCCATGTTGATAAAGTGTTGTCATATCAACATGGTGGGACTGAAATGTATGCAAATCCCCTTTAGTGAAGGTCTGCAGTGCACTTTGATCACATCTGAATTGATAGATTTGTAATTTTAAACTGTGAGGCAGAGGAGGAAATCAAGAAAAATGTGACTTTGAACCAAACCTTATGAAGGGCACTGTAACCCTGAAGTGTGTTCATTATTTTTACTGACTTTAATTCTACTTCTTTTATTTACATAGGGCTTTCCCATTTCACATGGTCATACACTGAAGGGTCTAATGGCCTACAGCTCAGGGCTGTCTATGTGAGAAGTGAATCTGAGAAGAGAAGGGCAGACACTTAAAGAGAGAGAAGAGTTTCCCACAGAGCATGGCCTCTGCCAAAGAAGATGGCGTGGATGAAAGAACAGTGGACATTAAAGAAGAGGACTGTGAGCGGCTCATGCTAGAGGATTTGTGTGTGAAGCTGGAGGATCACGAAGAAAGAATTTCAGTTTTTAAAGAGGAGGAGTGCAAGGGGGTGACTGCTGCCATTAAAGATGAGGATTTGAATGATTTATCCGTTGGTCTTGAACTTCAAAAGCATGAAACTGCGGATATTTTCAAGCAAGATGTCTGTGAAGAATCTCCATCCAGTTTACAGCCCTGGTCCAGTAATAAGGGACGACTGGCTACGCAGGAGAATTCTGCAGAGCTGAAATCAGAGTTATCGGACTCTGAAGAGAAAATCACTGAAGGAAATGGGAGAGAAGGAGAAGAGTCACCTGGGAGTGTTGGAATAAGTGAGTAATGTGATGAAATATAAAAGAAAGAGAGCATTTATAAATTTTAACGGTGGGTGCTTTGATGTTTTTAGAAGATTGAAATGAGAGTTGAAAACACAGTTAATTGAACTTGGATAAAGACCACCTGCTCGAGCCCATGATAACAAACAATAGATTACCTAATAAATGATAAATTAGAAAAACTTGAGTGATTAAGGAAAAATGTAAAATATGCAGCACATGACTTGAACATCCTGAAGCTTTTACTGAAGCTGTGACGTATGTTAGGCCAACATTGCATTATGATCAATGAAAATATGAATAGTTGTATTTTGTTAAAGACTTGTATATTTCGTAAATTATGTGTCAGTTAAGGTAGAAATCTCCACAAAATGAAATAAGAATAAAATCCTCACCCTGTGCACGAAATAAGAGTGAATTTGCTCAAGCCAGTGCACACCTAATATGTGCCTCATCTGTCTAATGGTAATCTTGTGCACTTTGACCTTAACAATGACAAGAGCTACCTGTACAAGCCATGATGACATTCAGGGGGTCTCAGGGTCTTCTTTCATCATCTTGTGTTTTGCTCTCAGCCTGAACTTGCTGGGACAGCATTGCCTGGACAAGATGACAGTGGTGTGATATCTTCACTAGGAGATGATCTTGGGCCCTTCCGTCTCCCACAGTCACATCGGGTCAATTTGGAGTCTCCACTCCACTTCACCTGCATGTTTATGGTGATGAAGGGAAGAACCAGAATAACCAGAAACACCTTTCACAGCCCCTATGTAGAACAACTATGGGCAAGATTTGACCCCAGAACACCTGAAAAATAAAGTAGCTGTGCTAAACACTGTACCCCCCTAACACAAGCAGATATATTTGTGTGTTTATTTTTTAGTCCAGGTTACGTTCTGGAAGATGTAAACATCATCACATACATTACAATTAAGAGAAAAACCAAATTCAGACACATTATTGGGTTGGAAGGCTCTGATCGGAGTCTTTAGAGCTGATATTGATCACCCATTCCATTCCATTAGGATCGGCTGATATCAATATTAATAATACTTTTTTCATTTTTTTTTTTTTAATAATAAATGTATTTTTAGCCTGGCATAAACTTCACATTCTATAATAAAGTGCTACTGCATGCAGCATACACAAAGAACATTTACCCATAATGCACACATAATGTAACAAAAACAAGCTGAGCAAAAGAAAAGGCATATCTTAATCATACTCCACATTTCTAATAAAGTAAAATGTTCTATTAGATATTTGTAGCCTTCTACTATGACAAGAAGAAAACGAGACAGTCTTGGTGAACGCTTCAAGTTTTTATCTAAGAACATAAGCATTTCTGCATGTTCTGAGGACAGTCTAGTCCTCCTGTCATCCACAACGTGTGCTGCCGTACTGAACAGACCCTCGCTGTCCACATTCGTATAAGGAGGGCACAGGTAGGACAACGACTTTTATTGGTCCTCCAGATAGCCAGTGGCCCAGCATCTCTTCTGGTATGAGGTTCACAGAGATAAAGATTCACCTCTGATGCTGCTGACTCAAATATCATTTTTATCTTTCTTGACAATTTCTTCATGCATTCTGCAGTTTTGTTGGCGCGGAGCTTCTTAGGATCTCTTGGCTGTTGTCTGTAACTCCGAGTGCATCTGTGTGGTCGAGACACCGGCACTAAGCAGTTTATGTGTTTGATATTTGCAATCACCTGTGAAATACGTGTCCTTGTACCATTGTTTAATTTGGGGGAAAAAATCATTATAATGATCATATCTGTTACAGAATTTATAACTGTACAGTGACTATTCACACTCGTATAATTTGTATTATTTGATTTAGGTCTAAAAACTAGGCTCATACTGTTCTACCCAAGAAGCCAATAAGAGGGCTGATTACAATTTCTAACTAATCAACGTCCACTTGATAACGATTTATATTTATCTTCCAGCTTGGTAAAACTCTGTATCCCTTTCCTTCCATCTACCTACACATTCACTGAAATACAAATAAAAGGGATTTTAGTCACAAAATCTAATGCCTGTTACATTAATTATACAAATAAATCAGTCAAGAGACACTCACTGGTAGATGGAATTGTGGATCTAAATGATCTAGATGGTGACATCTTCCAGAACTGAAAGTGGCTGGTTGTCCAGGCTTACAGATTCCACTGTTTTTGCTGTCCCAGTAAGTCTTTGGTGTTTGTGCTGTCTATATTGTAAGGTTGAGTTTTCTAAGTGCTGCCATTATTGGAGGCCGAGTGAGAGTTGGCATCTGAGCTAGACTAAGCTTGATGGTCGCCTCAGCCTTTGAACAGCTCGTTCTTCACACCAGTCCCTTTTGTGTTGACTTCTCAGATGGTGAATAAGGTTTGTATTGTTGAAAGTATTAGCAGAGAATCCTCCATGACTGACTTCTTTTAGCACATATATTACAAACCGCAAATTTGTTATCTCTTGTAGGAAGGCACTAAAACTGTTAGACTGGCAAGGATGTGTTTCTGTATTTTGGTAATGTTGGAACTTTGTCTTGTATACGTCTTATCATTCAACAACATAAGTTAAGATCAACTAATTTTCTGATCATCGGTCAAGTCATTTGGAGTGAAAATTGTCTGATTTTTGTTTGTGATCGATTTGATCAGATCAGGTCTGTCTTTCACATGTGAGAGAAAGTTGGAGAAATTGAACAGACAGCAGCAGAACATGTAAAGACCACACACGGAGTGGCCAGACCATAAACGGCACCTCAATGTGAGGAATTCCAGCCAGTGTGCCACCACTTGTGCTGTTTCATTTATTTTAAAAGGTGGGTAGTGCTTAGGAATTTGGATATCAAACCCTGAAGTTGCAGGTTCAAATTCGGCTATTGACACCATGTGACCTCGAGCAAGTCACGTGACCTGTCTGTGCTCCAGTTGGAAGAATAAGAGAAATGTAACCAATTGTGTCTCAAATGTTGTAAGTCACCTTGGATAAAGGTGTTAGGGAAAAAAACAATAGTTAAAATGTTTGTGTTCTTTCAGATTTACAGAAGAATGGCAGCTTCTCTCCACCTTCATTTGGTCAGCACTCTCTTCAATACAATGAGAATGGTATAATGAAATCAGAAATGGGATCAGAGAACCTGACAGCAGCCTTTTGGCAGTGCAGTTCTCTCCCTGCTGCTGGAGCAACACAGACAGAAGCCATCAAAACTGATCGACAACAAGTGGAGAAAGAAATCCAAATTCGTACTGGAAAAAAATGTTGTTTGGAATGTGGCAAACAATTCACATACAACAGTGATCTTAATAGGCATATGAAGGTTCACACAGGAGAAAAACCATATTGTTGTCATGAATGTGGAAAGTCATTCTCAACGAGAAGCATTCTTCAGAACCACAGAGGAATCCACACAGGAGAAAAACCTCATTGCTGTTCAGAATGTGGTAAGTCGTTCTCATGTATAAGCTATCTTCAGAGGCACAGAAGAATCCACACAGGAGAAAAATCTCTTTGTCCAGAATGTGGTAAGTCGTTCTCAATGAGAAGCAGTCTTCAGAGGCACAGAATAGTACACACAGGGGAAAAACCTCATCGCTGTCCAGAATGTGGCAAATCATTCTCATGGAGAAGTCAACTTCAACGGCACAAAATAAATCACACAGGATACAAACCTCATTTCTGTTCAGAATGTGGTAAGTCCTTCATAATGGGAAGCCACCTTCAGAGGCACAGAAGAATCCACACAGGAGAAAAACGTCATTGTTGTCCAGAATGTGGTATGTTGTTCTTAACCAGAAGCAATCTTCAGAACCACATAATAAGCCACACAGGAGAAAAACCTCATTGCTGTTCAGAATGTGGTAAGTCTTTCTTAAGGAGAAGCGGTCTTCAGAGACACAGAAGAATCCACACAGGAGAAAAACCTCATTGTTGTCCAGAATGTGGTAAGTCTTTCTTAAGGAGAAGCGGTCTTCAGAGACACAGAAGAATACACACAGGAGAAAAACCTCATTGTTGTCCAGAATGTGGTAAGTCGTTCTCAATGATAAGCAGTCTTCAGAGGCACAGAATAGTACACACAGGGGAAAAACCTCATCGCTGTCCAGAATGTGGTAAATCTTTCTCATGGAGAAGTGAACTTCAGCGGCACAAAATAAATCACACAGGATACAAACCTCATTTCTATTCAGAATGTGGTAAGTCCTTCATAAGGGGAACCCACCTTCAGAGGCACAGAAGAATCTACACAGGAGAAAAACCTCATTGTTGTCCAGAATGTGGTATGTTGTTCTCAAGAAGAAGCAATCTTCAGAACCACATAATAGGCCACACAGGAGAAAAACCTCATTGTTGCCCAGAATGTGGTAAGTCTTTCTTAAGGAGAAGCAGTCTTCAGAGACACAGAAGAATACACACTGGAGAAAAACCTCATTGTTGTCCAGAATGTGGTAAATCTTTCTCCTGGAGAAGTGAACTTCAGCGGCACAAAAAAATTCACACAGGAGACAAACCTCATCTCTGTTCAGAATGTGGTAAGTCCTTCATATTTGGAAGCCACCTTCAGAGGCACAGAAGAATCCACACAGGAGAAAAACGTCATTGTTGTCCAGAATGTGGTATGTTGTTCTTAACCAGAAGCAATCTTCAGAACCACATAATAAGCCACACAGGAGAAAAACCTCATTGCTGTTCAGTATGTGGTAAACGGTTCCCACGTCCAAGCGCGCTTAGGCGCCACAGAATGATCCACACTGGAGAGAAGCAGTACACCTGTTCTGAATGTGGTAAAGGGTACTCTTGCAGAAAAAGTTTTCTGAGACACACGCAAAGTCATATTGGAGTAAAGCCTGTCCCAGAAATGACAAATGATCTTTCCAATGGCTCCTTGAGCAAAAAAAATGAAGGAATATCTTCTGAATGCAGTAAAGGACTCTAGTTGAATGTACTTAATAAATACATAAGAATAGTGGAGAATATACGGAAAGTGGCAAACAGATCCTACATATAAGGTAACCTCCGAGCCTCATATGAACTCACACTGGAATATAACACGTTTCCCAAACGGCAAGAATCTTCTTCAACAACTTATAGGTACAAGAAAAAAAAAACTCATTGTTGTCCTAAATGTGGTTAATGCTTTTCAGACAGCAGTGGCCTTCATAGTCATAAATGACTGGCCTACTTGTGGTAAGCCTCTTAGCTGTTCTGAATGTTGAAAGATTTCATGAAGGAATCAGAAACTGTACTGACAGTACGTCAGCCACACAGGGACTTATCATCTCTGCTCCAGTGCTGTGACATAAGATGGTGAACAATACAAACAACAGAATGAGGTAGCAACAGTACTGTGTGGTGATAACAACTTCAACCACAGATCACAACTGAAAAAGATCAATGTAATAATAAAAAATGGAGAAGTCAAATCAAATCCACAGTGCAGTGCTGACTACCAGGAGGTGCCACTGACAACAAGGGAAATATTTTTATTTCGGAGCTTTGGAGATGGGGGCCTTATCTGAGTAGCAATGAACTTGTAACTTCTCTGGGATGTCATCTGATGGCTGACGCCTGGGCTGAGTGCAGACAGCCGTTCTTAACCCTGATAATAAAGAAGTCATTTAGTGACGTCAGGTGACAGTCAGTGCTGTCCAATGAGATACTGGGGAGGGACAGTCAAGGAGGACAGGGGACTAAAAAGAGAGCCGTCACATGACAGACCAATGTAGAGGGGCTTCATAAGACTTTTACACTAATTTAGGTTATCATTTATAAATGATGAGAGTCTTTACAAACCAAACACATTCATCAGCTGTGTGTCAAGTGTGAGTCCAAAAGTGGGAATTTAAGAAGATCGAAATACAAATAAAATGAAATATTCAGGGATTGAAGAGAAATGTTTAAGACATGAAGAGGGTGTCAGAACAGCATGCTTGGGTTAGCACGGAGGACCACAGTTGTGAAGAATATCAATTAATGTATAGAAGGAAAATTATTTAAAATTGTAATAATAATAATTTTATGAGAAATGGGACAACATAATGAATGCAGAACACAATGAAAATGAAATGAACTGATTTTATTTTCTGACAGAAGAGAAAAAGCGAAGACAAAGCAGAAACACACTGGGATCTCTGCTGCCCCAGCTGTTAATTTGATAAATTAACCTAAAAATATAACGGATGTCCCTTTGCTCCATGTCAGTATATCCTGGGGTGGTGTGTGAAGGACGCTCTATACTCCGAATGTGTTGGTTCAGGTTTCACTTTGAGTTCAGCACCTTCTTCATATCGATACCCAAGACAACGTTTCTTCACGTCGAGACTACAAGCTGGAGGCCACAGGAGCTCAATAAACTCCAACAGCTGGATGGACGATTAGAAAGTTCTGCTTTGAGAGAGTGTCAGCTACACAAAGCTTCAGCTTCATTTACTTGACAGAAAACTCCAAAAAGCAGAAGTGGCCCCTTCTGTACCCCCACCACTGAAGGTCAAATTTGACCCCTCACTACTCGGAGTTGGTTCACTCTGCTTGGACTTTCTGTATTTTGTAAGTTTATTTTTTATTTTCTGGCCACACTCTTTTTACATTTCATGTCATTGATGTTCTCAAATGTGTGAGTATAGCTTGACTCTTACAAGGACTTATCTAAAAAGGTTACACTGGCCATGAAATGCAAGAAGATAGAAAAATATAAAAAGAGTAAACCACAAAATGAAGAGGTGACATCGATGAAATACACTCAGTGGCAGAGGTGACAAGGACAAAATCAAAAAGGACAGCACAGAAAAGGCAGGTACCAACTGAAAACAAAAGAAGAAAGCTGATTGGTGGGAAGACCTGTCAGTCACTCCTGAGTGGACTGTTGAGGACAGCCGTGACATGCAGACTTCAGAGTTCATGTGTTTTTGATTTCAAATCTGTGACCATGCACTGAATAAGTCTGTTATTTATCAGTTAGCATGTTCTGAAACTGTAATGTCATCACAAAGATCATACAAACACGTAATGTGACATTTGTGATCAATCACTTTTGTTGATTTTTATGGCACCATTCATCAGCCCTGTATAGAGTGCCACTTCCAGATCGGCAACCCCACTGCACCCCGTAGCACATTTGGAGTTTGGGACTGGAGCACAACGTGGATGGCACTCTGAGAAGGACAGACTTGTAAGACGTGAACAAAGCCAGCTGCCCTCCCTGGTCTGTCTTCATTCAGAAGGACTCACCTGAGTGGTGGGATTGTTCTGCGGCGCTCCTGTTAGCCGACATTTCATCAGCTTGCTTTCTGCGTTTCATCTGATAGCCAGCAGAGTTAATCAAAGATGAGCCAGGCCTGTTATATTGTGAACGTTCTTGACATTTTGTTTTGCTTTAAATAATTTTTCTGCTTCTTTACTTTGAGTTCTTGGAGGCCTTGTGCATTACAGATTATTAATACATGAGCATTTGGTGTTAATAATGAATTGACAATTAATAAACTGTTTTTATTACTAAATTATAAGTGTATCCTCTTGTCATTTTGTATTTTTATCCTTCTTGACTGTGTTGTTAGGACGTGTTGCACTGTTGCCTCCCTAGAATTAAGTGCCACATCACCGACGCTCGGCCTCGCACCCTTCATCACACGTGAGGCAGAATCCAAGATCGAAGATCCAACTGTTAATCCCATTCCCTGCTTTGCCAGTCCCTTGGCTGTGTGTGTATCGAGGTGTATGGCTGAAGCAAACCTCTCCTCAAGGAGTCTACAGCACCGGTCAGATGAAGAACTTGACGCTTTGGGTTTAGACATAAAACTGAGAATACCTCACGCTGGATATGCTGTAGACGAGTGAAAGGTAGTCTGGTGGGATAGACTGAGGTAATAAGGTAAGTACAGTTAGACACGTTCATAGTCATTTTATGTTTTAATTTTTATTTTTTGCCTTTGCTAAACAAGGTACAATATTGTGCTGTTTGGTGGTATAGATGGCTTCTCCTGAACGGTAACTCTTCATTACACACACACACACACCTGCTTACCGTCACCATTTTCAAGAACACACGAGGCACATGGAGACTTGACTGTTTCCTTCTTTAATTTAGATCAGGGGGGTCCAACTTCGATACTGGAGGTCCGCAGGTTTTCATTCTAACCATTTTCTTATTTAATGACCCATTTTTGCTGCTAATAAACTTTTTTCCTCTTCATTTTAATTGACTTGCTATTTAAGACTCAAACCCCTTATCTGTTTCTTTTATTCCTTAATTAGCAACCAAACAGTAATGAAATACAAAATGACCCAACACATGACCAGGTAACCTTTGCTGTCATTCAGTATCAGAAAATAAAGAAAGATGAAGGTCTCGGTGACGCTGATCTGCTTTCTGCTGTGGTCAAACGAGAGCACAGCCATGGAATTAAATAACGAGTTCAATTAACAACAACAATCAGCTTCTAATTAAGAAACTTGTTAGAGTGAAACTGGTGGGAGTTTGATACCCTAACTGGTCATGTTGATACCCCCTGGCTCGTCAATTGTTGGTTCACTTCACATCTCATTTTTATTTGGCTGCCATTTAAGGAAATAAAGAAGAAATTCAGAGGATTCTTCAATTAACAAAGGGAATGGAAAAGAAGTCAATTAACAGCAGAAATTGGTTACTGATTAAGAAAGTGTCAGGAAGGAAAACCTGCAGCCACTGCGGCCCTCTGGGGTCAGAGTTGGACACCCCTGATTTAGATCAGGAATCAGCAAGAGTGAAAGGGAAGGTCTACAGGACGGTAGTGAGACCAGCTATGTTATATGGGTAGGAGACGGTGGCACTGACCAGAAAGCAGGAGACAGAGCTGGAGGTGGCAGAGTTAAAGATGTTAAGATTTGTATTGGGTGTGACGAGGATGAAGAGGATTAAAAATGAGGACATTAGAGGGTCAGCTCATGTGGGATGTTTGGGACACAAAGGCAGAGAGGTGAGATTGTGCTGGTTTGGACATGTGCTGAGGAGAGATGCTGGGTATACTGGGAGAAGGGTGCTAAAGATAGAACTGCAGGTAAGAGGAGAAGAGGAAGGCCTAAGAGAAGGTTTATGGATGTGGTGAGAGAGGACATGCAGGTGATGGAGGTGACAGAGCAAGATGACGAGGACACGAAGATATGGAAGTAGATGATCTGCTGTGGTAACTCCTAACAGGAGCAGCTGAAAGAAGAAAACAAAGATGATGTCTACCTGAGAGCTGCACCTGACAACCTGAGCACCAACACCCTGGAATTTCTGGAATAGGCAGTTTTAAGGTTTAAATGACGTCAGACCTTAGTGGTTTTTAGACCTTTGGTTATACGTTTAATTTGCTGCATACTTCATCCAATAATCTAAAAGAAAATTAAATATACTGGAGGAGTTTCATCGATACTTCAATCAGGAATACAACATTAGATGTTTCCAGATATACAGAATTACGGCTTGTCTACAGGTGTTGGTCATAAAATTAAAATATCATGACAAAGTTGATTTATTTCAGTAATTCCATTCCAAAAAGTGAAACTTGTACATTCGATTCATTCATTACACACAGACTGATGTATTTCAAATGTTTATTTCTTTTAATGCTGATGATTATAACTGACAACTAATGAAAGTCCCAAATTCAGTATCTCAGAAAATTAGAATATCAATTAAGACCAATGCAAAAAAAGGATTTTTAGAAATGTTGGCCAACTGAAAGGTATGAACATGAGAAGTATGATCATGTACAGCACTCAATATTTAGTTGGGGCTCCTTTGGCCTGGATTACTGCATCAATGTGGCGTGGCATGGAGTCGATCAGTCTGTGGCACTGCTCAGGTGTTATGAGAGCCCATGTTGCTCTGATAGTGGCCTTCAGCTCTTCTGAATTGTTGGGTCTGGCGTATTGCATCTTCCTCTTCACAATACCCCATAGATTTTCTATGGGGTTAAGGTCAGGCGAGTTTGCTGGCCAATCAAGAACAGGGATACCATGGTCCTTAAACCAGGTACTGGTAGCTTTGGCACTGTGTGCAGGTGCCAGGTCCTGTTGGAAAATGAAATCTGCATCTCTATAAAGTTTGTCAGCAGCAGGAAGCATGAAGTGCTCTAAAACTTCCTGGTAGACGGCTGCGTTGACCCTGGACCTCAGAAAACACAATGGACCAAGACCAGCAGATGACATGGCACCCCAAACCATCAATGACTGTGGAAACTTTACACTGAACCTCACGCAACGTGGATTCTGTGCCTCGCCTATCTTCCTCCAGACTCTGGGACCTTGATTTCCAAAGGAAATGCAAAATTTAACTTTCATCAGAGAACATAACTTTGGACCACTCAACAGCAGTCCAGTCCTTTTTGTCTTTAGCCCAGGCGAGACGCTTCTGACGCTGTCTCTTGTTCAAGAGTGACTTGACACAAGGAATGCGACAGCTGAAACCCATGTCTTACATACGTCTGTGTGTGGTGGTTCTTGAAGCACTGACTCCAGCTGCAGTCCACTCTTTGTGAATCTCCCTCACATTTTTGAATGGGTTTTGTTTCCCAATCCTCTCCAGGGTGCGGTTATCCCTATTGTTTGGACACTTTTTTCTACCACATCTTGTCCTTCCCTTCGCCTCTCTATTAATGTGCTTGGACACAGAGCTCTGTGAACAGCCAGCCTCTTTAGCAATGACCTTTTGTGTCTTGCCCTCCTTGTGCAAGGTGTCAATGGTCGTCTTTTGGACAACTGTCAAGTCAGCAGTCTTCCCCGTGATTGTGTAGCCTACAGAACTCGACTGAGAGACCATTTAAAGGCTTTGGAGTTAATTAGCTGATTAGAGTGTGGCACCAGGTGTCTTCAATATTGAACCTTTTCACAATATTCTAATTTTCCAAGATACTGAATTTGGGACTTTCATTAGTTGTCAGTTATAATCATCAATGTTAAAAGAAATAAACATTTGAAATACATCAGTCTGTGTGTAATGAATGAATCTAATATACAAGTTTCACTTTTTGAATGGAATTACTGAAATAAATCAACTTTGTCATGATATTCTAATTTTATGACCAGCACCTGTATATATATATATATATATATATATATATATATATATATATAATGTATGGTTTTGGCAGCCAAGCACTTTTTTTCCAACCTAGAAGACGTCTCTTGAGATCCGTTTAATTGCCTCGTTGATTGCATGTCTTCCCAGGTAGTTTCAATCCCCATTTCCTGCACCGAGTCATCTCCCCTTTTATGAGTGATTGTGTTAGTCGCCGTACTTCGTACAGGTCTTTGAACGCACTGAATACTTGTAACTGGTGTCGCCCGTCGGCTACTTTCGACAGGGAATGGAAGCAATTCTCGAGTAACAAAAATTGTTTGTAAGTGATTTCGCATTGAAGAAATAGTAAAAACTTGATCACTTGGGTCAATACCTAAAGAAATTCACACGGCAAATGCAATTGCGAATACACCAGAATCTGTATGATTTAATTGTTGCTGTGCGTCTCTATAAACTATGGGAGGTTTGTAAGGAAACAAAGCATGAAGGAAACGAAGCTGCTCTTCGGTGAGGTTGAATTTTTTATCAGCGTTAAAACTGTCATAGACATGAATTACAGCACCATCATAATAGGTACACACCCAGTGAGTCACTCGTTCAGTCGCTGCAGAAGGTAATATTTGAATATGTTTTGCATTTTGTGGAATGGGCATTATAGGTATGTCAGGAGTCCACATTAGCAAAACCTCTTGAGGTTGGAAAATTGTATGCGCAGCTAAAATTTCGTTGAATTTGCTCATGTGATCTGTTGATAAATAATCAGCGCTATATAAATGTAATGAATTATTATTATTAATTACCAACTCATTCATTGCAAAATCTGACAGTGGTAAGATCACTCCTTCCATAACACTAAACACAAACACTAAGTAGACACTAACACTAAAAAATGGCAACACCGCCGGCAAGAACACTAAATGAAATAAAGTAAAAGTCTACTAAACTTCTTTATTATAACTGCTTTATTATAGCAGGTGAGGGGACGCTGGCGCACGCTTGTTGTTGCCGCTCCTCCCTGTTAACAACACTTTTCGCAAAATTCGTCTTAATTCTGCACTTTCTTCTTGTTCTATTTCGTTTATTGTACGTATAGTTCGTGGATACAGCTGACTGGAATTGCATGGATTTGGCTTAATATTTACAGATTTTATGGACTCCACTTTACTGGGAACAGCTGAGTTTGTGGATCACGGGACGAGACCTACGAACATTTCTTTGTACCTGGCGATCTAACACCTCATGATGATCTGTCTCCGTGATTATATTCGCTATGCTGATCTGCTCCCGTTTCATCTTACAATACTCTATGACCGGGAACTGATCTGATGTTCATACTAACCTGGCTTATGGCTTATGGCTTATGGCTCCGGGGCGATCACGCCTGAAATTACCAAGCGTTACTGTTTATAGCTGTGTATTGGAACATCCAAATCCTGCTTCCTCCTCCTGCTGCTTGCTATCGCCGCTCACCTACGGTACCACACCCGCCTGTCCTACCGGCTCTGTTGTGCTGTGCTGCTTCTACACTGCTATCAGCTCACTATTTTAGCGCTTTGATTACTGAGAAATGTATATATAAATGTAATGAATTATTATTATTTATTATTAAGCACTAAAGTACAAAAACGAAGTCCCAGTGCGGACCCTGAGGGACACCACTTTTAATGTCACAATCTCGGAAAAGGTGCCCTGCACATTAACCCTTTGTGAACATAATTTAAACAATTGGGCCCACTGCTCCCCGTCACACTTGTACCCAAACAGAACCCAGAATGAGGTTAACTTTATTTCTTTTTAGATGAAAGGGTCTCCTAAGAGAGAAAATGTAAAAATTTAGAATGTAGAAAATAAATATCTGGCACAATAAAATTAAACACATCTTACTGAACATTTAAATAATTATATTAAAAATTAAAGAAGGGATTAAAATATACTTACAAAGAAAAAAAAATCAGGCATAATAAAGCAAAAACCTCAAGTGACCAAAATCCAACAAACCTAAACCAGAGCAGGAGACCAAAAGGACCATCAAACATCAAAACATCAAGCAGAGCCCACCAGACAGGACAGAGCCCAGTGTTGGAGCGGCTCTTTCATCTGCAGCTTCTTCTGAAATACCCCTGGGGGCGGAGCTCCAGCTGCAGTGTCAAGTGGCCCCGCCCCTCTGGGCTCCACATGAAACACACAGAAAAAAAAAGGCAAAACAAAACTAACAAAACATATAAACATGACACTTATAAGCAAAATATTCATCAACACACCATAAAAACAACAAAATCAATACCATTTATAAAAGAATTCGTTAAAAAATAACAAACTCAAAATCATTTAAGGAAGAAATGAAACCCAAAATGAAATATCACAGCTGACTTCAGTCCTCAATGCACTTCAACTTCTTGTGGTGTCCAAGAGTGTCAAATTCGCCATTTAATGTCCATCTTTATTAGTAACTGTACATCTCAGTAGAGTGTGTGAGGGGGGGTTGGGTTTGCTGGAGTGGGCATACGAGGGCACAGCAGACACACAGGGGCACACGGGACACATGACAGAGCGCAGACACTCAGATGTTGAATGGAGAGCACTGCTCAGGTCTAAATGATTGATTTGATTGATTGATTTCTGTAGTACATTTCTCATTTCTCTCTCTCTCTCTCACACAGGCGGAAGCACCGAGCAGAAGCACAGAGCAGCGGCGTCTCCCACAGGCACGTAGCCCTTCGCAAACACCCGAGCAAGTTCATCGGAAGTAAAGCCGGCAGCTGACCAGAAGAAATAACCAGCAGTGAGAAACTTGAAGCCGACGGTCTCTGAAGCAGAAAGCACTTAAGTAAACTACAGAAAACGGAGAAGATGACATCACCACTAAACGTAAGTTCTATCTGCGCTCTGCCCGTTGAGGGCACGTTTATATGTTGTGTGTCCTGCAGCATGTACAGTTCAGGTTTTCCGGCCGACATTGTAGACAGCTTCACCTGCCAAAAGTGTTTAGTTAATTTAGAGTTGGTCGGGAAAATACGCGAATTGGAGGACCGCGTCAGGAATCTGATAGCGATTAGGCAAACCGAAAATTGGATCGACTCGGTTTGTTTAGACAATTCGGCTACTTCTGATTCGGCTTCAGTCTCTCCTGGCCCCACTGTAGTCAGTGCACGGCCAAAGTCAGCAGCACCAATTCAGCCACAGGGCGAGTGGGTAACAGTAAGACGGGGGTCTAAGAATCCAAAATGTAGTCCCCCGGCACCCAGGTCACCAATTCGGACCCAGAACAGATTCTCAGCACTCCGCAGCGCGCCTGTGGAAACTGAGAATAAGAAAGTGCTCATAATTGGCGATTCCATAGTGCGGAATGTTAGAATTCCAAACTGTGTTAAACCAGCAGTTCATGTTAAGTGCCTCGCAGGGGCCAAGATTTCTGGCATAGAGGCCGCATTGGACCGTGTCGCCGACGATGAAGTATCTACCTTAATGCTGCATGTCGGCACTAATGATATTTATTCACAGCTATCTGAGGTATTAAAGAGGAACTTCATCTCTCTTTGCATCAAAGCTAAAAGAAAATGTCGGAATTTAGTTGTATGTGGCCCCTTACCAAGATTATATAGAGGGGATGTGATTTATAGCTGATTGCATTCCCTTCACTGCTGGCTAGAAACCTGGTGTGCAAACAAAAGCATAGCGTTTGTGAACAATTGGGATGATTTTTGGGAAAGGCCTGGATTTTTCAGAAGAGATGGTCTTCATCCTAACTGGAGGGGATCTTATGTATTATCCCAAAATATGGCACCAAAACTGCCTGGTTGACTGATTAGAGCACCATCCAGGCCGCAGTCATGTGATCTTAAATCACAGGCTGTTGTTTATCCCACCTGTTACTTTCCTGAAGCTGTTACCCATAATCCTTGTCTTGGGGCATCCAGTAAATTTAGTCTTGATACAAACCTTAAATTAATTGATAACCAAAAAATAAGGTGTATAATTAGACCAAGGGATAAAACCAGACCCTCCACCAGGGGCATCTGTAATAGAAATTTACTACAAATTAAAACAAAAAGTATATCAGCAGTTCAGAAAGAAGCATACAGTTTTAAATGCTGCTTATTGAACATTCGCTCTCTTGGCACTAAAGCTGTTTTGGTAAATGATATTATATTAAGTACAAAATCTGATCTGTGTCTTCTCACCGAAACCTGGCTTAGTAAATGTGACACTGTCCCCCTAGCTGAGGCGTCACCAGATGGATACTCGTTCCTTCATAAGTCTAGAGATTCAGGTCGAGGAGGGGGCCTTGGAATAATTCATTGTAACAAAATGCAAATCACTTCTAAAAATTTAGGCAACTTTACATCCTTTGAGGCATTCATTTTAAATATTAAAACAGATTCGAACACAATTATAGTGCTAGTCTATAGACCACCAGGGCCGTATTCATTGTTCATGTCTGAATTTAGCAACCTTTTATCTGACTTGGCTATAAATTATGATCACGTAGTACTGATGGGAGATTTTAATGTACACATTGATGTGGAAACTGACACTTTTAGCAAATGTTTTACTTATTTGTTAAATTCAGTAGGATTTTGTCAGAATGTCAAAGGTCCAACTCATAATCATAACCACACATTAGATTTAATTATAACTTACAAAGTTGAAATTCAAAATTTAATTATTACTCCATTAAATGAAGTTATTTCTGATCACTACTTAATTACATTTGATTTAGTCCTGCCCTTGTCAACACACTCCCAGATTAAAGCAAAGACAGTGCGACATCTAGATTGTAATTCTGCTTCAAAATTTATAGATACTTTGAGTAAGTCGAGTGTAATTGTGGAAAACCATTTAGATCAGCGAACATCAAATGTAAACACAGAAAACAATTTAGATAAGCTAACATCACATTATAATGTGACCTTGAGAGATGCTCTGGACACAGTGGCTCCCCTTAAAACAAAAGTGATCAAAGCACATAGAAACTCTCCCTGGTTTAATGAAAACACTCGAGCTCTTAAATTAGAGTGTCGAAAACTGGAGCGCAGATGGAGAACAACAAAGCTACATGTCTTTCAAATTGCATGGACAGAGAGTGTTAATAAATATAAAAAAGCCCTCTTTAAAGCTCGGTCAGAATATTATTCTACATTAATAGATAGCAATAATAAAAATCCTCGGGTACTATTTAGAACAGTGGCTAAATTAACAAATGGAAATTCAGATCAACAGTGCAAAATACCAACAGACATTAGCAGTACAGACTTTATTAACTTCTTCAATGAGAAAATTAAAAATATAAGATCCCAGATCTCTGCATCACAGTACAAACCAAATACTAGCTTAGCAGACCCTGTTTCACATTGCACTCAGCACTTTAGTAATTTTAATCCTGTAACTGAGCAGGAAGTCTTAAGTTTAATTTCTAAAATGAAGCCCACTACTTGTTCCCTGATCCAGTGCCAACAAAACTAGTAAAAAGTGCAATGGATGTTCTTGCAGCGCCTATCCTAAACATTATCAATAGTTCATTATTGCATGACACAGTACCTGATACACTAAAAGTGTCAGTCATTAAACCATTACTTAAAAAGTCAGACCTTGACCCACACATACTAAATAATTATAGGCCTATTTCAAATTTACCGTTTCTCTCTAAAATACTAGAAAAAGTAGTCGCCAGTCAGCTTCAGACACACCTTACGCATTACAATTTATTTGAGAAATTCCAGTCTGGTTTTCGCACTGGTACAGAAACGGCACTAACATGGGTTGTAAATGACATTCTGATATCCTCTGATGAAGGAAACTCAACTGTAATTATGTTGTTGGACTTAAGTGCAGCATTTGACACCATCGACCATTCTATTTTACTGCACAGGCTAGAAAATGATGTTGGGGTCACAGGCACCGTGCTCACTTGGTTTAGTTCTTACTTATCAAATTGATTCCAATATGTACAGAAATGTGCTGACAGTACTCCATCATTATACACAGAAGTTCAATATGGTGTCCCGCAGGGCTCAGTACTGGGACCTTTACTGTTTTCACTTTATATGCTTCTACTGGGATCTATCATTAGGAAACATAATGTTAATTTTCACTCGTATGCAGATTACACCCTAGTTATACCTTTCATTTAAATCAAATGAAGTTTCTCCAATGTTGTATTTAATTAGTTGTGTTAGTGAATGAAAGGAGTGGATGAATAAGAACTACTTGTCTTTAAATACAGATAAAACAGAGATGTTAATTGTTGGAGGGAATGATGCTGATCACAACAATATTTTGTCATCATTTAACTCAGTGGGAATCCCTGTCAATTTTACTGAATCAGCCCGCAATCTAGGAGTTATCTTTGACTCTAGCATGTCATTTAAAGCGCATATTACAAAGTTGTCCAAAATATGTTTCTTCCATCTTAAAAATGTTAGGAAATTAAGGCGCTTTTTAAATAAACAGGATTCTGAGAAACTAATTCATGCATTTATCTCTAGTAGGATTGACTACTGCAATGCGGTGTTCACTGGATGTTCAAACTGTTCTTTATACAGCCTCCAGTTAATCCAAAATGTGGCTGCAAGAATTATTACAAGAACAAGAAAATACGAACACATAACTCCAGTTCTTAAATCCTTACATTGGCTCCCGGTTAAGTTTAGGGCAGATTTCAAAATCCTTCTTTTAACATATAAAGCATTAAATGGTCGAGGTCCGGCTTACTTGTCTGAACTTATCATGACTTACAAACCAAAGCGCACATTAAGATCTCAAGATGCCGGTCTGCTTATGATTTCAAGGATTAATAAAATAACAGTGGGAGGTCGAGCTTTTAGTTACAGGGCCCCTAAACTGTGGAATGGTCTGCCTGCTACTATAAGAGATGCCCCTTCGGTCTCAGCTTTTAAATCCCGGCTGAAGACTCACTACTTCAGTTTAGCATATCCTGACTAGAGCTGCTGATTAACTGTACAGACTGCATCTCTGTTGTTAGTCATTAGCATTTAAACATAAGTAACATGGCAGTTAGAATTGTATACTAACCCTCACTTATTCTGTTTTTCTTCTCAGTACTCAAATATGGCACTTGGTGCCACGGCCCACCTGCCAAGTTGTTTTGCCTGCCTAAGGAAAAGTCATCCCAGATGGAGGATCGCAGGAATCGTGGGAAAGAGGGGTCCTTTCATCGGATTGGCTGGCTCAGCGCTGTTTCAGCTGTGGAATGGCCAAATGGGGGAGGCAGCTTGAAGGATGAGGTCTCCAGGACTCTATACAAATCCAAATAATATTATGGGATATATCATCTACTGTTAAATTCTGCTCCGTACTTCTAAAATTTATATTTTTTATTTCTTACTATATTGAGAAATTGTTCTGTTCTGTGTACTGCATTGTATTGTATTGACCCCCTTCTTTTGACACCCACTGCACGCCCAATCTACCTGGAAAGGGGTCTCTCTTTGAACTGCCTTTCCCAAGGTTTCTTCCATTTTTCCCTGCTAGGTTTTTTTGGGAGTTTTTCCTTGTCTTCTTAGAGAGTCGAGGCTGGGGGGCTGTCAAGAGGCAGGGCCTGTTAAAGCCCATTGCGGCACTTCCTGTGTGATTTTGGGCTATACAAAAATAAACTGTATTGTATTGTATTGTATTGTATTTCACTGCTAGACTTACAAATCAAATATTCAATCCAAACCAACATCTTATTTGTTACTCACCCCATTGACTTTCCCAGCACTATTAAGAAATGGATCATCAATACGGAGTGATATATCTTCAGATCAGACAACACAGGAGATGTGACCAGAGGTGGTGACAAGTCAGAAGGTCACAGATGAGCAGATTTGACAAATGTCAGTTATCCTGATTGTTTATTCACCAAACACCATTGGGAGTTTATTATACAAAATGTAATCAATCATTAGATTTGTATTTTATTAATACATAACAATTATTATAAAGATTAATTCAAATAAATGTTCTTTTCCCATAGAGAATCTTCCATAACCTAACTAAGCTTCACTGTCCTTAAAGCTAATGACAATATTAATAAATCTGCACTAAATATCCATTTGATCAAACCCAAATCTTTCCTCCCCCTCAGCCTTGCCATTCATTTAATATTGAGAGTGGCCACTAGGGGGGGCAGTTTGGCTACAGAAGAATCAGCTCAGCTGTCAGCTCTGAAGGTCATGTGACTGTGTGATCGTGTCGTCCTTATTTTGCTCTTAATTCATTTAAATCTTAATTAGTTTTAGATAAAATATTTAAAGTTCTTTATTTCAGGTGTTTTTACTTTATTCTTATTTCTTTTACACTGCACTGTATTCTTTTCTCCCCCCTTTCCCATGTGTGTAATATGGCGGGTGTCCACTAGAGGGCGCCACTGCACTTCAGTCCCACCCCTCAGTCCTCCTGTTAAAGTCTCCATTCGTCTGACTCTCTGATTGTTTCTCATTCTCTCCTTTCATGTTTCACTGCTCAGGATTTCACTGAACGCTTTCTGCTTTTATCTTTTAGATTTCCTTTTTGTATAAATTGCTGTGTAATATTTAGAGTGGCCACAAGAGGCAGTAGTGTGGCGACTGACCAATCAGTGACCACTTCTGTCCATTCGTTGTCTTTCTTATCTGCTTTTCAATTTCAGGTTTGTGGACAAGGTGGGCCAACCCTGGATGGGGTGCCAGTTCACTGCAAAGCCACACATGTTCACCCATGTCAAGTGTGTGCCAACTGACCAAGAATTCATTTTGTAAAGATGTTGGAGCTTTCAGGGTACCAAGAGTGACAAATCTGGGGACAAGGAGGAGGTGCAGTTTAAAGTTTAATGTGACATCAACTAAAACACCAAACTCTGTCAGTATGGCTGACATCTGACTGACCGGTGAGTCCTCATCTTCAGACATTCACAGTGAATTCATTCTGAAGTGAAGGACCCTTTGAGTGACCAATGGAGGGTCACAAAATGTCTGGTGAGTGGACAACACTCCAGTCCCATCTGTCACTCTCTGCTCCTACATATAGTCACTATTCAAGAGCTCGCCATACCGAGTCTGTATAGCGCCTTTCAGTTGTGCTGATCCAGCAGGACCACATGCCTGTCCTACATAACAGGTGACTTTCAGTGACACTTGGGGGCCTCAGTAGTTGTTGGGGTGTCAGCCTGAAGGACATGTGGCTGTGAATCAACAGTGACCCCTGCTGGTCAGACTGGTATTTGTAGGTCTGAGGTGTCACCGCCCCTCATTATGACACACACACCTGATTGGCTACTCAAACCCAATAATAATGGAGACTCTGACAGCCGCACTCGCCCCACATTCTCATCCACATATTCAATCACAGAGGTGCTGCCCCCCCCAACCCACCCATCCTATAAATTAAATTTCACCCCAAACTACAAACACAAAGAGGACTAGAGCTTGTTGGGACATCAAGTGACCGGTGGAGGGTACTGGTCAGTGGTCACATGGTGTCAGATGGCTGATTGTTACACTGCAGTGAAGACCAAACCCAAACCCTGGATAGAGGGGCTCAGTGAAGGAGATGTTGAACCTGTGCAGGAGGGTCATTGTGTGTGAGACCCTATAAAATGACAGAGAGCCAGCAGGCCAGTCAAGATACACACCTATTCTGGGGCTGAAGGGGGCGCTGATTACAATCTCCTTCTTATTGTGACGCACAGAGTACTGGGAAAGAGACCACACCAAACTCCAGGACTTGTCGTTGTATCCAAGGCCGCACTCACTGCCCTCTCCTTTCCTGTCCAGTCCTTTATATGCGACTCCAATCTTCATGAAGCGTTCACTGCACTCCACCTCCCAATAACAGCGAGTCCCAGTCAGAGCCTCTCTGCACAGAACTTGGACACAGCAGTCAAATCTGTCAGGATGATCAGGATATTCGGCTTTTGTCCCCTCATGTGTCACCTTCTTGTTCCGTTCAGAGAGACGGAGGAATCTGTTTGCTGTGTTGATGTCCAGTGTGAGGGGACAGAAGTCTGAAAGGAGAGAAAAGAAAACGAGTGAGGAAATCTGGGAGTGTGTAATGGGACTGGGGGCGGAGCACAACACAGACAATTAACAAGAACCAATCAGGAGCTGAGCTGACGAGACACTAATAGTAAAGAGCTCATCTGATTGGACAGAATCTGTGGGGATTTAAAATGAAATTCTCGAATCACAATAAATCTGAATCTCTTTTATTCTCCAGTACTTCATGTGCAGGAATCTGACTTGGTAGATTTGGAGCTCCTTATAACGGAACACAACATCACAGACAAATAACAGAAAGAGCTGAAGTGAAAAAGACAAACTTCACACCAAGTTGTAGAATAATCCAATTATAATGGAGATGTGCTGATAGTGATGTGCTGGTGAGAGTGTGTATTCCCGTGTCACACACACATGTCCTCACACTGTACACACACACACAGTCTCTGACAGAACACATGAATACACACAGAAGGCGTCTAAGTCACTGCTGGGAGAGGCTGTCGCTCTGGCTAAGAAACTCTGGAGGTGTCTGTTAGTCTGAGTTTGAATTGACTGAAGTGTTTGGGAGTTTGTGTGAAGAAGTGATGAGCTGCTGAGATGAGTCCATGGTGGTCCTTATGACACGGTTAGTGACACGAGATGTCTACAGGTCTGCACAGATGAAGAGCACAGTAGACCTCACCACACGCTCTCATTTATTTATGGAGTTTGACGTTGGTGAGCCAAACCAGACACCAATGGAGAATGTGATTACACTTTCAATGATGGCTTTGTAAAACTGAATGAGGACTGGCTGTGAAATATTTAATTTCTTTATGTGGCGTAAGAAGTCCAATCACCGCTGTGCCTTCTTAGTGATGTGGTGGTGTTCATGTCCCAGCTGAGAGTGTTTGTGATTGTTGTACTCAGAACTTTGAAGGAGTCCACCATATTGACTGCTGAATCCTTCATTTCTAGTGTCAGAGGTTGTGACTGCTGTTTGTGAAAGTCAATGGCCATTTCCACTGTCTTGGGGGGTCTTGAGCAGCAGGTTGTTGAAGCTCACCAAGACACAAGACGAGACCCCTCTTTTCTAGAAGGTGTTTCATTGCCGTTAGTAATTAGACCACTAATGGTGGTGTCATCAGAGAACTTAATGATTTAACTGAAGGATGAGTGGACCTGCAGTCATTGGGGTACAAGGAGTAAAGTAGGGGGGCCGTCCACAGCCTTGAGGGGCACCTGTGCTGATACAGGGACAGTCTGAGAGGTGGGAGTCCACACAAACATACTAATGTAGCAGCAGACTCCAGCGCCTTTGACTTGTTGTGATGATCAGCATCTCTAACTGCTCTGTAAAGCAGAAACCCCAGCAGTTCTAATGTGGAGTCAGGAACTGATGCAGTAAGTCAGGTGTCCACACAGCAATACGCTGACCAGAGAGAATAATCCTGACTGGGGCCGAGAAGAAGATGAGGTTCATCTGTTTTGGGGCTCAGTGGTCTGACATTGATAAAACTAGTAAGGGAAGGGGCACTCGACAAGCGCGTCTCCTGAAGCCCACGAGAGACCCTGAGCGCTTCCCCCTTCTCTTCTTCAGGTGGGAGTTACCTGGCTGGGAGTCGGAGTCTGCAGTCGGAGGTTCATAAGTGCTAAATCTGTATGAAAGTGTCCTTAATCAGTGGAGGAGAAATGAAGTCCAATCCCAATAGACAGGAGCTGATCTCGTGTGAATGTAATCCTCATATTGTTACAAAAGGCAAAGTTAACAGAGAAGAACAACACATCAGCAGCGAGCAAACAACTGTGGCTGCCCTGATCGAGGTCAGAGTTCAAATGGACTGTCCACACGGACCACTGGCTTTATTAAATGACACTTTTATTGTCACAGTCCACCTCTTTAATTTAAAATCAATCCACTGTCACACTTCATCACAAACTGACAGCTCGATGGTTTACTGGCCAGCAAACAAGACGGCCATCAAGTGTTGAGAGATGTGAAGTTCATGAAGAAAATCAATATGGAGTGAGCTGAAGCTACTCAGTCATTAAAGGAGACGACTGATTCAGTAGTAATGAACTTTAAAATCAAAAGATTTGGGATCAGAATAATAAGAAATATGAAGAAGAGAAAATGAACTGGCAAAATTCAATTCAGGACAGCATGATGGCCGAGGGGTTGGAGCTGCGGCCTCACAGATTGAGCTTCACGACTTTGAATTTGGCGTCCAGTGGTCGTCTTTGTCAGGTCAGCGTGTTCTCCTCCTTCACATGATCCACAGACATGCATGTTGGGTGAATTGGCGACTCTGAATTGGCCTTGTGTGGTTGTGTGCACCTGACTTAACACAACGCAGCCTGAACTGGATTAAACCGGTTTGACAATGTTGTATTAAAATCATTACAATGTAAACACACCACGGCCCTGATGGTCTGCTGACCTGAATGAATCATGTTTATATCATTATATGTCACCTGTCACGTCTGGCTCTCTACTGTTTGTGTCACCGACATGCCCCCAGTAGTTTTTGTCCCTTTCCACTTTTTAAACAAGAATCCCAATTTTCTGTAAAGTGCAAACTGACCTCAGAGAATGTCATCCGCCATTCTTTATTCCACAGATCAGACTCTTTGCTGTTAATTTTGAATAAAAGCAACAAAATAAATGACAATGGCGTGAACACGATTATTGGGACCCTCACCTAATGTTTTCTAACCAACTGTTTTCAGGTGAGACCTGCCATCAAGCACTTCCTGTGGCTCTGGATGAGACTTCTACTCCTCTCACCACCCACTCTTCCCACTCTTCTTCAGCTTTGATCTACTTTTTCTCCCAACTGTAACTTCCAGCTCTTCCCATGGATGTTGACTTGAATTCATTTTAGGGTGCGTGATGTCTTTTAACATCTAATAGCTTCCACAAAATTTTCCATGCCATCTTCTTTTGGTTTAATTCCTACAATGTGTTAAGTTGTGAATAAATAACAAAATTTGTTTTTTATGGAGAAAAGAATGGAGGATGTCAAGTAATTTGGTCAGCTTTAACTTATTTCACTTAAATTTGTGATTCTTTTTTAATCCAATGCTTGTTGCTGTGTCTGTATATCCAAACACTGTTTATGTATATGTTAATGATCGTGGGCATTGTGTTTTTTTATGTGAAACACGCTGAGCTGCTTTCATTGAATGCCATGTGCTGTATAAAGGGATTATTATTATCATCAATACTTTAAGGGAATGACTGAAGTTGAAAAGCATCAGAAAGGAGACACTGGAATACAGAAAGAGAAAACAGCAGGAAATGCTAAGTAAAAACTGTTAGAGAATAGAAAAAGGACAAGGGACACTGGAGGTCAGACTATTGTTAGGTAGATATGACGTAGTTGGCAGGATATCATTTTTATTTCCCATTAGTCCACTTGACACTTAAGTCTAACAGACTTCTTTGGTGCTTCCCTGTCCTGAATCTAAATATCCCATAATGCACCAGTCACAGGACCCCTGTCACTTTCAGCTCCTCAGTCACACCACACTCACATAATGCTTTCTGCTGGCAACACTTTCACATCATAAGCCTGACCCGAGATATTAAAAGTGAAATGATGATAAATTTAACGAATTGACAGACTCACATTGTAAAAACTCCTCTCTGCTCTGAGGTTCAGGAGGCCGTAAGGTGAAGATTGGAGCTTCATGACCTGAAAATACAAAGAAAAGAGAAGAATGGAGAATGTAAAGATTACGGTTGACAGTAGATTAATATTTTATATTGTGTTTAATCAAACTTTGTTTATGAAATTAATAGTGATCAATCGCACATTATGTTGCATATGTCAAAATGTTTATTGGTATCAGTTTAGATGAGGTGTTCATAATTACGTTGTATTTTACCATGTAATCACCTGTATAATTACAGAGTTACTAGGTGTTATTACCTGTACTTACTGTGTAATCCTGTGGTTAAGAACTTAACTGTAATTGTCATTCCACAATTTGTGTGCAAACCTCCTTAGAAAAATTGTGGAATAACAATTACAATTTAGTACTTAATTATATTGTTACACTGTATTACAAGGTAAGTACAAGGTAATAACACCTATTATTTTGTAATTATACAGGTAAATTCAATGGTACGTACAGCATATTTATGGATACTTAATCTAAATTGATTTTGGTTTATTATTATATCCTATTAACTACATCATTAGATCAGCTATAAATATAATAATGTCAGTATTGTGATATACCTAAATAATTCTTAGAGGATTTCAGAAATTCCATTCATTTTCAAATTTATGACAAACAACAGACAGTATTTTGCACATGTCTGTAACTTTGCTCAAGGACACTGTCCTCATTATTTCAACCTTCTTAACCAGTTGCTAAGGCACACAAGTTTGTTCACATTTTCAGATTCCACAGTAGATCTCTTTTTGTGCACAATATGAAAAAGAAAAAAAGGAAGCTGCACAATGCAACATCGAACAGGAGCATCAAAGACTGATTTTGAAATGAAATAACAAACAACCTGAGTCACAACATCCTAATTCTATTGTCAGGTTGTAATCCAATAGTTTTGCTTGTTTGTATTTATTAATATTTTCATTCTATTTTATGCTATAAATAACATTATTCGGCAAACCATTGAATTGCTTTGGTGGTTACTTATAGTTGCAGAAGCTCTAGAATGAATATCTAGTAAAATAAGGCCCTTTGTCATCGAGGCAACTGTTGTTACATTACAGCTTTAGGTGACAAAGCATTCTCAGCCTTTTTAATGTATGGTTTGAAGAAGTGATCACTTACATAAAACAACCCTGAAAGTAGCAATTACAATTCTGGGATTAAAAATCTCATGATCTGATCTACTTGCAAATAATTCACACACAAAGAGCTGCCCTTTCTGTGTTCATAGTTATCTTAATAACAAGACACTTTATTATTACTTCAGTAATTACAAGAACAACAATGCTACAATGCACAAGCAGACCTTTGGAAGCTCATAACTCACCTGCACAGTTCTAGTACTTTCTCCAGCCAGATTAGTTTATCAAACTCTGCAGATGTTAACATGGCCAGCTCTTCGTTGTCATGTGTGTACTGTATACTACTTTGATTTTACACAGAGAGATGTCTGAAATGTTAGTTTTAAAATGAAAGTTTCCGCCAAGAAGAATCACAGATATCTCCTCCATTGTTACATTAATGGCTTAATTTCACATGAATTGAGAAATGCAATGCTCCTGACCATGATATGTATGGGATAAAACATTTGTATATAGCATATAAGATAAAGTTCAGTTCAGGACATTGCAGCAGACTGCATGAAATGAGATGAGGTGAGATGAGAGCAGAAGAGCAGATCAGTGCAGTTCAGATGACAAAGGGGTGACCAGAGAAGGAACGGGACACTAAATTCTGGAATCTCACCATTACTTTGTGTTATTTTAATAGATCAAGGCTTTTAAATTAAGCTCAAGTGTTAACACATTAATGCTGACAGCTCTAGTTAAGATATAATTTTATAATGTTACATTCTTAAACATTAATTACAAATGTAATGCAGTTAAAATAAAAAAAACAAAACATGCAGATCAAGTCTGCACACAGAGCCCACCGGTGTGTCGATGATGCAGTGACTCTGAGTGTGAGTTTTATTTACCAACACTTTGATCAGCAGGGCAGATGTGAGGGTTTCGATTGTAGACTTGACCTCTGCTTTAGATACCAACATCTCAGAGCTCCACGATAAGAAACTGACCGAGTTCAGCCTGCCCAGTCCAATCCACAATTGGATCTCAGACTTTCTTCCAGGTAGTAAACAGTGCCAGTGCAGTTGGGCGCACACACATGTCTGACCTGTTAACCCTCGTCACCTCACTTTCTGTTCTCCTCTCCTGTGTTGTCAGTTGGCCACAGATCAGCAGTTCTGGTCATGGACAGACATTGTTAAGTTTCATTTATGTTCATCAGTGCAGAACTGCGTCAGCTTACAGGTTTGTTTAAACACACAGTATCATGATATGTATACATTATATAGTTTATTATTTGTAAAGTCTGTTAATGTGTTTCACTTGTGAATTTGTTATGTGCACTCAGTGGAGTGTTCAGGTGGTCCTGAAGTGGTCAGGTTTCTACTGCACTCCTCTAATTTGCTGATCTTTATCACCAAAATATATGAAGAAATACTCTAACTGTGTGAAACTCTCTTTAGTGTCAGTGGGTGTAATGAGTCTGAGTATACGACACCACACTTAGAAAACACATGAGCCTGTGGAAGCATGGTGGAGAATGGATTAATGTGAACTTTTAAAGAGGAGCCCATCTGATAATATGTAAAGGACAGAGAAGACAGCAGAAGCTCATTCAGATTTCGTCATATCACAAAGCACTGAAGTTGATCCCAATTCAGTTTCATTTATGTTGTCACAGCTTTCAATTTCACAACACTTCATTTGTACACCGAGCAGGTCCTGCCAGTTTAACACAACTTTCTGTTCCTTATGTTATGTTGGTTGTTATGCAGAGCAAATGCAAAGAATCCAAATGTGAAATGAAGATGTAGCTTTTAAGAGAGTAAACAGAAAAAGTATCTCTATATACATAAAGCAATAAACCGTCTTACGTGTGACATCTGTGCCAGGGCATAATGTCATCTAGTGTCCACCAGAGGGTAGCAATGTCCAAGGAACAGAAGAAACAAGAAGCACAAAGAAAGAGGAATGTAAGGACTAGCATGTCCGGTGCTCAGAGGTTCATAAATGTACAACACGATCAAAACAGATAGACGTACCATTAACTGTGTTTAAAAAACAGGTGTTTCACTATGCTAATAAGAAATCAAATATTTACCTTAAACATTCAAGAACTCTGTTTAATATTAAAATGTGATATCACTCAGCTAGTCACTGTAACAGTAAAGGCTTAGAAACAAATGTAAAAGAGCAGGCCTTCTTCAGGCATCTCACTGTACCTGATATTGTCACCCTGGTCCTCCTAATGGAGTTTAACAAAACATGAACATTAGAACATTAGAACATTAGAACACTCTAGACGAGAATAGGCCATTCAGCCCAACGAAGCTCGCCAGTACTATCCACTTATTTCTTCCAAGAAAACATCAAGTCGAGTTTTGAAAGTCCCCAATGTCTTACTGTCTACCACACTACTTATTCCAAGTTTCTATCGTTCTTTGTGTAAAGAAAAACTTCCTGATGTTTGTGCAAAATTTACCTTAACAAGTTTCCAACTGTATCCCCGTGTTCTTGATGAACTCATTTTAAAATAACAGTCTCGATCCACTGCACTAATTCCCTTCATATTGTTAAACATTTCAATCATGTCACCTCTTAATCTTCTTTTCCTTAAACTGTAAAGGCTCAGCTCTTTTAATCTTTCCTCATAATTCAACCCCTGTAGCCCTGAATCAGCCTAGTTGCTCTTCTCTGGACCTACTCTAGCGCTGCTATGTCCTTTTTGTAGCCTGGAGACCAAAAGTACACACAGTACTCCAGATGAGGCCTCACCAGTGTGTTATAAAGGCTGAGCATAACCTCCTGTGACTTGTACTCCACACATCAAGGCGCTATATATCCTAACATTCTGTTAGCCTTCTTAATGGCTTCTGAACACTGTCGGGAAGTCGATAGCTTAGAGTCCACTATGACTCCTAAATCCTTCTCATAAGGTGTACTCTCAATTTTCTGACAGCCCATTGTGTATTCAAACCTAACATTTTTACTTCCAATGTGTAATACTTTACATTTACTGACATTAAATTTCATCTGCCACAAATCTGCCGAAGCCTGTATGCTATCCAAGTCCTTCTATAATGATATAATGGATTCCAAATTATCTGCTAATCCACCTATCTTGGTATCATCTGCAAACTTAACCAGCTTGTTACTTATAATCCTATCTAAATCATTTATATATATTAATAATAGCAGCGGCCCTAGCACTGACCCCTGTGGAACACCACTCTTAACATCAGCCAGTTCTGATGAGGTTCCTCGCACCATCACCCTCTGTTTCCTGTATCTGAGCCAATTCTGCATCCATCTACAAACATCACCCTGAACTCTCACCTCTTTTAATTTGATGCCCAACCTCTCATGTGGCACCTTATCAAATGCTTTCTGAAAGTCCAGATAAATAATATTATAAGCTCCACTTTGATCGTATCCTTTTGTTGCCTCCTCATAGAATTCCAGCATGTTAGTAAAACACGACCTCCCTTTTCTGACCCCATGCTGACTGTTTAGAATAACTCCTGTCCTTGCCAGGTGTTGCTCGATCTTATCCTTAATAATTCCTTCCATTAATTTTCCTGTGATGCATGTTAAGCTTACTGGCCTATAGTTGCTTGGATCTGCCCTGTCACCCTTTTTATATAATGGGATGATATTTGCCATTTTCCAGTCCTTCGGAATCTCTCCAGTGCGCAGTGACTTGCTAAAAATATGTGTCAAGGGTTTATATAAGTACTCACTAGCCTCCTTAAGAACACGAGGATAAATATTATCTGGTCCTGGTGATTTGTTCAATTTCAGCTTATTTAATCTGAGCAGTACTTCTCCCTCTACAATTTCCAAATCCCTCAGTACCTCCTTAGTAGTCCCTGTTACCTCTGGGAGGTTATCCACTTGCTCACTTGTGAACACCTCAGAAAAATGTAAGTTTAAGGCATCCGCTATTTCACTGTCTGTATCTTTTAATCCCCCTTTACTATTCCTGATGCACTTGACCTCCTCCTTGACTGTTCTTTTACTACTAAAATACTGAAAGAATCTCTTAGGGTCGTCTTTCACCTTATCTGCTTTATTCCTCTCCAACTGTCTTTTAGCCTTCCTGATATCCTTCTTAATGGTTGCCCTCATGTTCTCATACGCTCTACAATTCACTTTGCAGTCATTAGTCTTATATGCCTTATAAAGCAGTTTTTTCCTTTGCAACTTCTTTTTTAAATCTTTATTAATCCACCGTAGAGTTTTTTTTTGTTTCCTATTAATTCCAAATTTAGGTCTGTATCTGTCCTGCATTACATGTAAAACATTTTTAAACCTGTTCCACTGCTCTTCGTCTGTCTCCACACTTAAAAGCTTATCCCAGTGTATCCTACTTAGACTTTGTCGCATCTGCTCAAAATTAGCCCTACCAAAGTTCAACTTAACAGTTTTAGTCTTTGCATCTGCACTCTTACAAAATACTGAGAATTGTATGACATTATGGTCACGTGACCCTAGTGGTCCAATCACCTCTACACCCTCAATTCTATCCTGATTATTACAAAATACTAAATCCAGACAGGCTTCACCCCGTGTTGGTGCTTTAACATGCTGTCTTAGAAAACAGTCACTGATTACTTCTAAAAACTCCTGCTCTTGTACTCCACCATCTGTAAGGTTATCCCAGTTAATATTTGGACAATTAAAGTCCCCCATGACTATAATATCTCCCTGTAAACTTGTCTTTTTGATATTACTAAAAAGATGTTTGTTGAAATTACTGTCTGAATTGGGTGGTCTATAACACACTCCTAAAATAAGACCTCTTTCCCTAATATTTTCCAGGTGAAGCCACATGTCCTCACTACGATGGGGCTCATCATCCAATTGAAGAAGACTTACGTTTAAATCCTGCTTGGCATAAACAGCAACCCCACCTCCTTCTCTGTTCTGTCTATCCTTCCTAAAAAATGTGTATCCCTCTATGTTACACTCATCCCCATCTTTGTTATTTAGCCAGGTTTCCATTATTGCTATAATATCATAATTATGCCCTGCTACATACGACTCCAACTCACATTATTTTTGATACTTCTAGCATTAAGGCAAGTTATTTTTATTGTACTACTCCTTCTACATTTAAATGTTTGCTTAAAATTTACATTACTATGCATTCTTGTTTCTACACCATTGTTTGTTCTTCCATGTATAGATCTAAACCTGGCCTGTCCTAAACTCCCTGCCCCCCCATTCCCTAGTTTAAACAATCCTCGATTAGCCTACACATACGCCTCCCCAATACATTGGTGCCCCTCCAGTTCAGATGTAACCCGTCACGGCAGAACATGTCCCATCTGTACCAAAAGGAGTCCCAATGCCCCATAAACCTATACCCTTCTACCCTGCACCAAGATTTGAGCCACGCGTTAAGCCTTCTAATCTCCTCAGTCTAACCTGGACTGGCGCGTGGCACAGGCAGAACTTCGGAGAAGACTACCTTGTCAGTTCTGCTCCTCAGCTTAGCACCTAACTCTTTGAATTTGGATCGCAGAACTGACAGACTACCCTTATGTATGTCATTTGTTCCAACATGGACAATGACAACTGGATCCACCCTTGCTGTGGCCAAGAGCCTATCCACCCTTCCAAGGAGGTCCCCCACCTGTGCTCCCGGAAGGCAACACACCGTGCGAGACTCTCTCTCTCTGGAGCACACCTGTGCTTCAATCCCCCTAATGATTGAGTCCCCAACTATCACTACCTCTCTCTTTTTGGGAACTGGTTTTGTTGGTAGCCTGTTGGGGCTCCTCATCCCTGCCTACCACCTCAGAATTATCAGAGACACCGTCCAGCTCCGCAAGGACATGATAAAGGTTTGCCACTTCTAATTTTGGGGTTGATGCCCCCGGACAGTGTGCACCCTTTGCCTTACGCCTTGTGACTGTGACCCACCTGTTTCTACCTGTCTGGTCTGGAATCTCCTCCCGCGCCACCTTGGGGGTACACACTATCTCTCTAAAGGACACCTGGGCCAAGTCCGCCAATTCTCTATTACAACGCAGGTCAGCGACCCTGAACTTGAGGTGCTGGATCAGCTGGCATCTCTTGCATATGTAGCCCTCATAGACAACTGGCTCTTCCAAACCATCATCTAAAAAGTCCAACATCCAAAAGGACTTGCATTGCACGGGCCTCATTATTAAAATTTGATTTGGGATTAGTAAACTGCCTTAAGTTTTTTTTTTAAATTAAATTAAATTTCTCCTTCTTTCGGCTGCTCCTTAAATGGTATAATTACGATCTGCTACAGATATTTTATACCTTTTCCCCTTAAGCTCCTGTACTGTTCTCCCTCTCAGCTGCCTGCTATTTGTCTTTCTATGAGGTTAACTTAACTTTTCTCTGTCTCTTCTCCTACCTTTGTGCTCCTCTTTCTTATAAGCTCTCCACTCGCACTGTTTGTATTCCCCCATATTAATGAACCCTTACGCTGTCGACCACTTACTGTTCTACCTCTGGACCGCTGAGGACTGTTTAATCTATATCTATAAAGGAGAGTTGGTATCCATGTGGCTGTGTTTGTGTTTGTGGAGCGACGGAGAGTTAAGGCGGCTGTTGGAGTCATGTGATCATCTCCCCTCCCATTCACCTCATTTCATTCACTTCATTTCACTCCGAGCTGAGCTCCACAGCTGACGCGGTTAGTCCTTTCTCCTTTACTGATTTACTGTTTAGTAGACGCGGTACTTACTGAATTGTATTTTTTCCTTTAGTGTTTCTTAGTGTTTAGTAGACGCGGTGTGCCGGTGTTCCAGGCGATGTTGTGGTTTAGTGTTACTTTCTACTTCGTTTTTGTACTTTAGTGTTTAATAATAAATAATAATAATTCATTACATTTATAGAGCGCTTTTCTCAGTACTCAAAGCGCTAAAATAGTGAGTGATACTTAGCTGATAGCAGTGTAGAAGCAGCACAGCACAACGGAGCCGGTAGGACAGGCGGGTGTGGTAGTGTAGGTGAGCGGCGATAGCAAGCAGCAGGAGGAAGAAGCAGGATTTGGATGTTCCAATACACAGCCATAAACAGTAACACTTGGTAATTTCAGGCGTGATCGCCCCGGAGCCATAAGCCAGGTTAGTATGAACATCAGATCAGTTCCGGGTCGTAGAGTACTGTAAGATGAAACGGGAGCAGATCAGCATGCTTTGTTTCCTTACAAACCTCCCATAGTTTATGAAGACGCACAGCAACAATTAAATCACACAGATTCTGGTGTATTCGCAATTGCATTTGCTGTGTGTATTTCTTTAGGTATTGACCAAAGTGATCAAGTTTTTACTATTTCTTCAATGCGAAATCACTTACAAATAATTTTTATTTCTCGACAATTGCTTCCATTCCCTGTTGAAAGTAGCCGACGGGCGACACCAGTGACAAGTATTCAGTGCGTTCAAAGACCTGTAAGAAGTACGGCGACTAACACAGTCACTCATAAAAGGGGAGATGACTCGGTGTAGGAAATGGGGATTGAAACTACCTTGGAGGACATGCAATCAACGAGGCGATTAAACGGATCTCAAGAGACGTCTTCTAGGTTGGAAAAAAAGCGCTTGGCTGCCAAAACCATATATATACATAAATATATACATCTATATAAATAAAAATGTAAATGTTCGTTTGTTCAAAACCTTAAATCTCTGAAAGTTCTTCACCGATTGCTTTGAAATTTTGACACAATGTTGCATTCGAATACGCGCGTGTTTTTATATACATATTATATAGATGTCACACCTGTGACAGGTAAAAACATGCTTTTTTTGAAAACACAGCGCCATCTGTTGGACGTAAAAGCAACACACGCCATACTAAATATTTTACGATTCTATTTCAATGTTTCGATCAAATGCATTTGTAAGTACGTGAATAAAGGCAGCGACATGGCAGTTTTTGGCATGCAACCAGAAAGAAGTGAAAGGAATGCGGTCATACATATCGATGAAATCGCACAGTATTAGGCTGGAAGATACATAAGCAGCAATGAAGCTGTATGGCAAATTCTTTCATTTCCCATACATGAACGAAGTCCAGATGTTGTTCACTTAGCAGTACATCTAGAAAATGGACAACGCGTTTATTTCACAGCTGCAAATGTGCAACAAATAGCCCTGAATCCACCGGCTACAACGTTAACTCCTTTCTTTACGTTATGTCTAAATGACGCGTTTATGAAAACACTGCTGTATTCGGAAGTGCCTACGTATTACAAATGGAATGCGAGTAGAAAATCATTTGAACAACGCAAACGAGGAGAGCGAGTCAACGGACAACCTGCCATATTCAAAGAAACTACGATAGGCAGACTGTACACCGTGCCTCCCAATCAAGATGAATGCTTCTTTGTTCACATGCTGTTGGTAAATGTGCCGGTCCAACGTCTTTCCAGCAATGGAGAATTGTCAAAGGCGTTACACATGCCACTTTCCGAAGTACATGTCAAGCTCTGAATTTATTGGCGAACGACCGACACTGGGATGTATATATTAATGACGCGTGCAACACGTCACATCCAAATCAAATTCGTGCATTGTTTGCAATCATATTGACCGCCTGCTCTCCTTCATCTCCAACACAGTTATGGGAGAAATATAAATCGCACATGGCTGAAGATATTTTCCGTCGAATACGCAAGTAAAATTCAAATATAAACATGGATTTCACAGCAGACATCTACAACTAAGCATTGATAATGATTGAAGATTTGTGCTTAGAAACCGCGAACAAAGTTCTCAATCAATTGGGAATGCCATCACCGAATCGATCTGCTGCTGCTTTGTTCGATGTAGAATTGCGTCGTGAGCAAAATTACAACACAGATGATCTTTTGTCGTATGTGCAATCAAATATTCCTAAGCTAACGCTTCAGCAAAAAGGCATTTACAATCAAATAATGCAAACTGTCAATAACGGGGTTGGAGAAATCTGGAAACTGGGAATGGAAAGGTGCCGGTTGATCTGACCTCAGGACGAATTTCATTGCCTCATAACTTCTGCAATTTAGTGACGTCAAAAGGAGAATTGGTTGAAAAAGTATTTCCCAATATTCAAACCAATTATAAGAATCACGATTGGCTGAGTGAACGAGCTATTCTTGAGGCCAAAAACAAAGACGTCTACGAACTTAACAATATTATTCAGTCTAACATTCTGCACGGATAATGGAATAACAAGAAATATTGTATACCCACAAGCATTGTGAAATTAAACATATTAGAAACGTACGCTTTCTCTTTTTTTCATTTAACCAGACTGAGCCACGGCAACGTGTGGCCGGGAACAGCTATATATATATAATATACACTATATATACACATACACACACACATATATATATATATACTAGCAAAATACCCGCGCTTCGCAGAGGAGAAGTAGTGTGTTAAATAGGTTACGTAAACATATATATACATATACATATATACATATATATACATATCTATATATACACATATCTACATATACATATATATACATATACAAATGTACACATCTACATATATATATACATATGTACATATATATACATATAAATATATACATATCTACATATATACACATATATGTACTGTACATATGCACATATATTTTCAGCAGCTCTGTGTATGACTGTATATGTATGTGTACTTTTCTACTTTTATTTTTCTATTTTTATTTATTGATCACTCCTATTGTCTGTTTTTCACCTGCATTATTATCATTCTTTAATTTAATATTATTTATTGTATCAGTATGCTGCTGCTGAAGAATGTGAATTTCCCATTGGGATTAATAAAGTATCTATCTATCTATCTATCTATCTATCTATCTATCTATCTATCTATCTATCTATCTATCTATCTATCTATATAGATATACATACAGTATATACATACATACATACATTCATATATATATCTACTTATATATATATTTATATCTATCCTAATAAAAGGCAAAGCCCTCACTGACTGACTGACTGACTGACTCATCACTAATTCTCCAACTTCCCAAGTAGGTGGAAGGCTGAAATTTGGCAGGCTCATTCCTTACAGCTTACTTACAAAAGTTAGGCAGGTTTCATTTTGAAATTCTGCGCGTAATGGTCATAACTGGAACCTCTTTTTTGTCCATATACTGTAATGGAGGAGGTGGAGTCGCATATCGCGTCATCACACCTCCTACATAATCATGTGAACTGAAAACAAGGAAGAGCCCCAAAGAGCGCTGAAGAAAACATTCATTACAAAATTGAGAAGGCACAAGAGAGCAGCTCACGTGAACTGACTGAATGCAGCACGAGTGATCACTTTGATACTGTGGAAACAAAGCACGGTGGGAAACGCTGTTCAGAAGGATTTCCTGTCCTTTCCAGTAAAAATAACTAAAATGTTATTCGTTACTCGTTTGAATGTGCGCGTCACACCTTTAAATTGTTGTCACTTGCCTTTTGGGGCCACCATATCTATACTAATAAAAGGCAAAGCCCTCACTGACTGACTGACTGACTGACTGACTGACTGACTGACTCATTCACTCACTCACTCACTCACTCACTCACTCACTCACTCACTCACTCACTCACTCACTCACTCACTCACTCACTCACTCACTAATTCTCCAACTTCCCGTGTAGGTAGAAGGCTGAAATTTGGCAGGCTCATTCCTTACAGCTTATTTACAAAAGTTAGGCAGGTTTCATTTTGAAATTCTACGCGTAATGGTCATAACTGGAACCTCTTTTTTGTCCATGTACTGGAATGGAGTGCAGCTCGATGGCCATGAGAGGCGGAGTTGCGTGTCACGTCATCACGCCTCCTACGTAATCACGTGAACTGAAAACAAGGAACAGCCCCAAAGAGCATTGAAGAAAACATTCATTATACAATTGAGAAAGCACGGTGTAAACCGTAAGTTTAAATTAAGTTTATAGAAACGCTACCACTGCTGTTTGCAATACCATATTCATGAGATACAAGTTTAATGAGAAACGCTCCCGCTGCCGTTTGCAATACCATATTCACGAGATACAAGTTTAATGAGAAGACACGAGGTATAAACGAGACTTTGGATGACT